>NC_057803.1:199758503-199938137 GCF_018294505.1 Triticum aestivum | reverse complement strand
ATCCGCATTGAGCGCGGACACTTCCTCTGAGAGGGCATTTGCGGCAGCCAACAGGGCAGCTGCAACAGCCGAGACGGCTGCAGCTGCTGCTGCAACGGCGGCTGCAAACGCCGAGAGCGCTCGAGCTGCCGTCTATGCAGCTGATGTTGCCCTGGCCCGGGTCGAGGCCATCCCCTCCAAGATCGAGGATGCACATGCCAAGATATTCCAGGCCACCTCGGACTCCAACATGCAACCCACGTCTGAAAAGGCGGCAGTGGCCATGGAGCACCTGCTTCCTCATGAGGTCGCCGAGTGGGAGCTGGAGATGCAGGAGGCGGTGGAGATCGAGGAGCGCCGGGAGGAGGAGTTGCGCGTGGCCTAGGTCGAGGTAGAGAAGAGTCTCTCCATCGAGGAATCGGCGATGGAGTACCAACGCGAGCTCTGGCACAGCCACTACTACGAGTACTACAACCTTGAAGATGGGGACGAGGATGGGGACGAGGACGAGGATGGGGACGAGGATGCAGTCGACTTCGGCAGGGGGGACGCGGAGTCCACCAACGGCGGCATGTCGCCAGGACAAGTCATCGATGTCTCATCTCACACCAGCGATAAATAGGCCGGCGCGGTGGCAGATTTTTTAAAATTATGCGTACTTAGGCTTTGTTTTTAATGCCGGTCTTTTGTTAGAGCAATGTTTAGGTCAACTGGCTATGTTTAATTACTAAAATTGATTGATTCATTAAGTGAGGTCTGTCTGTTGTACGCTCTTTTGTGTGCCCAAATTAGCAAGCGATGTTAAATTATGCAATGACGTACCTGAGGAAATTTCCACCTAAATTTGAATTATCAAACTCATCCCATGCGCGTAAAGTAGAAGAATTGTTTGCGATGCCCACAATCGTTCAAAGTGAATGGTCCGGCGGCACCGCGCGCAAAGTTTCCCTCCACATTTCCAAAATTTTGGCCTACCGCCAAAATATCTACCCCCTTCCCCCTTCCCCCTTCCCCGCCCCCTTTTCTCCCCGATCACAAGTCACATTTCCCATGTTTCCTCCTTCTTTCCTTCCTTGCTAAGCTATAGCCGCTTCCTCGCTCTCGCTGTCTCGCATCCTACCACGGGGGTCGCCATGGTCTTCTTCAAAGACCTCTCTAGCGGTTCATCCTCCGGCGACTACTCCTTCACCACCCGGGTATGCCTATTCTCTCTCTCTCTCTCTCTCTCTCTCTCTCTCTCTCACGGGCTATGACTTGGAATGAAGGATTTTTACCTGGCAGTCAATTTGAGTCATTTCTTCCTCTTGTAGCTCCCTAAGATCATCAGTGGCAACGAATGGAGCGGGGTGGCTAAAGATCTATCTGCTCGTTGTGACCATCAATCTCCATGCGTGAAGCTAGTTGCGTTTGATTCTGTGGACAGTGGGAGGAAGTTTATGGCATGTGCAGAGAAGGTTAGACCCTCTTTCGTTGTTACAAATCATTTGTCAGATGTGATTCTGACACTGTCACGGTCCCAACCCATTCATACCACACCTTGAACCAAATGCATCCTAAGACAGTGTCACAGTTTGTACCTAGTATCTTAAATTGTTGCCATCTCATCAGCGGTGCCATTAGAAAATTATTTGGCACCGCTTCAACAGTTTGTGCATCCAAGTTTGGTCCACACATTCGAGCAGCCAAGCAGTAAAATACTAAATCTTTATGGCACGAAGGAACTAGGCATCGGAGCAACTACGTGCTCCGGAGTACGGGTCCCTGATTTTTTTCCACTGCATCGGCTCGCCAGTGCAGGGCACCGGTGCGAGATGTAGCAATAGTTGTCTTTACCCCATTTTTGGCATACATAGTGGACAGCCTTAGTGCTATTAGTTCTATGTTATTAAATTTGTGCGTGTACACACCTGTTACTATCAATTTGCTGTCATCCAAACACTATCGCTATGTTGTTGCAGTTATATTTACCTTCCTCATAAAATGTTCAATTTGTTATTTATTGTACATGAGTAAGAACGTGTAGCATCGTTGTAGTTAATTATAGCTTCTGATGTTCCAGAATTTGGTTCTTGTCTCAGTACCAATTATTTCATTTGCACATTGATCTTTTTGAGAAGATATGTCATAATTAACATGTTTCTTCAGTTTTTCAAAATAAGCATTGGTGATTTTCTATGTTGCTATAAACCCATTTCCCCTACAATTGTTATTGATCTAGTTTTAAATATTATAGGATGAATAGAAGTGTTCTTACTTGGAGTGGGTTGATCAAGAGTGGCCACAGTCTTTGAAGATGTGCCTAGCGAAGCTCTGGAGCATGTATGAGGAAGGGAACACACATAGGCTTAGAGAAAGTGTTGTCAACGCTGAAGCATATTTCAAGAAGCGGGATAAAAAGTTGAAGGTGGAGAATGAGCTCAGATTTTTTAAATCAAACTTTGCTAAGATGGTGTTGGCGAAGGAGGAGGTACTTTCCCAGTTGGCCCGTGCAAAACGGGTTCTTACTGAACTAAAAGCAGAGGTGGAAAAGACGAGCATGGATGATCTCGATTAGGTAAATGAATATATTGTTCTTATGAAGTTGAACTAGCTATATGTTGTACTGTGTTGTTTTCATGTAGCTACCATACTATGATGTTATAATATATTTATGTGCCTAATATGAAATTGGCAAACAGTTGTTCGATATGAAATGTGAATTTGAGAAATACTGGAATTATTAATTGTAAACTAATAAACCTATTAAATGTGTCATGGACCTTTGCAAACGGTTCTAGAATAGAAAGCGCTTGCGATGGATAGCCCAATGCCACATAGTTTTCTTCATCAAATCGTCTATGATATAGTTGATAAAAGCAACAGTTAACAATGGCAAACCGTGTGTGATAGTTACACCTTTCACACACAAGCCTACGCATAAAACTATGTGGGATGTATGTCTGAACGGAAACGTGTTCCCTGGATTGATTGTGTGGGATGTACATAAGAACGAAAGCGTATTCCTTGGATTGACTATGTGTGATATACATACGAACGGAAATGTTTTTCTAGGATTCACTGTATGGGATGTACATACCTACGGAAATGATTTTCTCGGATTACCGTGTGGGATGTACATACCTACAGAAATGATTGGGTTTCGATGCCTCGCCCGATCACACACGGCCCCAGCCTAGGTCCCAAGACGGCCTATCCCTGACAATTTTTGGGTCGTGTGCGAAGGACACCCTATCGCACACACTCACTTGGCGACGGTTCCAAATGTCATTGCGGAAAGGGGTTAAAACTGTTTGTTTAGGACCAACGCGGACCAGTGTAACCCGCCCTCTCTTGACATTCTCCACACGCTTTAGCGGTCCGCTATGCACTGGAGCTTCTGGAGGCCTATGCTGAATATGCCCAAACCATCTCACGTGATGTTGGACAAGCTTCTCTTCAATTGGTGCTGCCCCAACTCTATCTCGTATATCATCATTCCGGACTCGATCCTTCCTCGTGTGGCCACACATCCATCTCAACATATGCATCTCTGCCACACCTAAATGTTGAACATGTCGCCTTTTAGTCGTCCAACACTCAGCGCCATACAAAATTGCGGGTCGAACCATCATCCTGTAGAACTTGCCTTTTAGCTTTTGTGGCACTCTCTTGTCACAGAGAATGCCAGAAGCTTGGCGCCACTTCATCCATCTGGCTTTGATTCGATGGTTCGCATCTTCATCAATACCCCCATCCTCCTGCAGCATTGACCCCAAATACCGAAAGGTGTCCTTCTAGGGTACCACCTGGCCATCAAGGCTAACCTCCTCCTCCTCACACCTAGTAGTACTGAAACCACACATCATGTACTCAGTTTTAGTTCTACTAAGCCTAAACCCTTTCGATTCCAATGTTTGTCTCCATAACTCTAACTTCCTATTTACCCCCATCCGACTATCGTTAACTAGCACCACATCATCCGCAAAGAGCATACACCATGGGATATCTCCGTTTATATCCCTTGTGACCTCATCCATCACCAATGCAAAAAGATAAGGGCTCAAAGATGACCATTGATGCAGTCCTATCTTAATCGGGAAGTCATCAGTGTCGACATCACTTGTTCGAACACTTGTCACAACATTATCGTACATGTCCTTGATGAGGGTAATGTACTTTGCTGGGACTTTGTGTTTCTCCAAGGCCCACCACATGACATTCTGTGGTATCTTATCATAAGCCTTCTCCAAGTCAATGAACACCATATGCAAGTACTTCTTTGCTCCCTATATCTCTCCATAAGTTAGCGTACCAAGAAAATTGCTTCCATGGTCGACCTCCCAGGCAGGGGCGGAGCTACAGGGTGGCCAGGGTGGGCCATGGCCCACCCTGGGATTTTGCGTCAAGTTATATACATGTGAATTTCTAACTGGGCCAGGAACAAAATTAGCCCAATAAACACGTAACGATCAGTCCAGCAAACGCAGCCATGCCCTCGTCTCATCCACATCTCGCACAGGAGACATGACAGCATCCCAGTCGTCGTTCTTTGCCTCACCGGCTCACCGACCACGCGGCCTCGTCGGTCCCCGGCCGGAGCCCAGCCCGCCTCTCCTTCCCGCCTGGCCCTCGGCTCTAACGCTCCAGTCGCTCCCCCGCGGCGCCCTACCCTGCCTGGCTGCGCCCCTGACCTGGGCCACCTAACCCTGCCGCCCCGCCCTGCCTCTGCCCTCCACCCTCCTTGCAAAGTCGCTGGCCACCACTGCCACTCAGTAACCAGTCTTCGGTGGCAGCAAGTGTGCAACCTGATTTAATGTACCGAAACCCCCCAATTCTGATTTTGGATTTGCTTTTTTTGCACTATGCTATCCAGTACAAGAATTGATGAGCATGTACATAATTTTGCAAGTTATTTTCTGCCTCGATTATATTTATTGATATAAATTAAATTTTGTTGCAGACTTGTTGAAGAACGAAGAAGCCGGAGACACTGTTTCTCTTTTCCAGCGAGAAGTGATACATGAAGTTAGGGAAGAAGGCAGGGAATATGTCAGATGTGGCCAAAGAGCAAATTAGAGAACTTATGTGCATGACAGTTGTGATTGAAGAGAGAACTCAAGAACCAGCAGTGTCTATGTCAAAAGTGACCATAGAGCAAACTGAAGAGCAAACTCAGGAACTTCTCTAGGTACGTACTATGGTCCATATAGTATGTACTATGTATGCTTCTTTATGCAAAACTTGGACTTAATTGAGATTTTTAGCATGTTTATAAGACCATATTGATCTATTTCTATGTGATTGGTAACTAGTTAGAATGTTCACATGTTATATTTCTTGTAAAAAAAATAGGGCACGGACCACCCTGATGTCAAATGCTAGGTCCGCCACTTCTCCCAGGCATGAAACCAAACTGATTTTTGGTCACGCTTTTCATTCTTCTTAAGCGGTGATCAATGACTCTCTCCCATAGCTTCATTGTGTGCCTCATCAGCTCAATTCCACGGTAATTAGTACAACTCTGAACACCCCCCTTGTTCTTGAAGATTGGTACTAATATACTCCGTCTCCATTCTTCTGGCATCTTGTTTGCCCGAAAAATTAGGTTGAAAAGCTTGGTTAGCCATACTATCGCTATGTCCCCAAGACCTTTCCGCACCTCAATGGGGATACAATCAGGCCCCATTTCCTTGCCTCCTTTCATCCTCTTTAAAGCCTCCTTGACCTCAGACTCCTGGATTCGCTGCACAAAACGCATGCTAGTCTCATCAAAGGAGTCATCCAGTTCAATGGTAGAACTCTCATTCTTCCCATTGAACAGCTTGTCGAAGTACTCCCGCCATCTATGCTTAATCTCCTCGTCCTTCACCAAGAGTTGGCCTGCTCCATCCTTGATGCATTTGACTTGGCCAATATCCCTCATCTTCCTCTCTCGGATATTGGCCATCTTATAGATGTCCCTTTCGCCTTCCTTCGTGCCTAACCATTGGTAGAGGTCCTCATATGCCCGATCCCTTGCTTCACCAACAGCTCACTTTGCAGCCTTCTTCGCCATCGTATACTTCTCTATGTCGTCTACACTCCTATCTAGGTATAGGCGTCTGAAGCAATCTTCCTTCTCTTTAATCGCCTTCTAGACATCATCATTCCACCACCAAGTATCCTTATCTTCACTTCTCCTTCCCCTGGACACTTCAAACTCCTCCGAGGCCACCTTACGAATGCAAGTCGCCATATTCATCCACACATTGTCCCCATCCCCTCCTTCCTCCCAAGGGCCCTCCTTAATGACCATCTCCTTGAACGCCTGAGTTACCTCTCCCTTGAGCTTCCACCACTTAGTTCTAGTGACTTTAGCATGCTTATCTCGCTGGACACAAATCCGAAAGCGGAAGTCAGCAACCACCAGCTTATGTTGGGGTACAACACTTTCTCTAGGTATCACCTTACAGTCTAGGCACGCACGCCTATTTTCTCTTCTCAAGAGGATGAAATCAATCTGTCTAGAGTGTTGCCTCTACTAAAATTCACCAGATGTGATTCTCTCTTTCTAAACAGGGTGTTAGCTACAATCATGTTGTAGGCTAGAGCAAAGCTTAAGACATCTTCTCCTTCTTGATTCCTGATGCCATAGCAAATAAAATTCAGCGGGGTATTTTGGGTTTTTCGATTAATAGATCTGAAAATAAAAGCAAATAAAAATAGATCACGGAGGCAAATATAATAAAGAAGAGACCCGGGGGCCGTAGGTTTCACTAGTGGCTTCTCTCGAGAAAAATAGCAAACAGTGGGTAATAAATTACTGTTGGGCAATTGATAGAACTTCAAATAATCATGACGATATTCAGACAATGATCATTATATAGGCATCATGTCCTAGATTAGTAGACCGGCTCCTCCCTGCATCAACTACTATTACTCCACACATCGACCGCTATCCAGCATGCATCTAGTGTATTAAGTTCATGGAGAAACGGAATAATGCAATAAGAACGATGACATGATGTAGACAAGACATATTTATATAGGAATAGAACCCATCTTGTTATTGTCGGATTACGGGTTCCGGCAAACCCTTGAGGTTCGAACACTAGGGTGCGCACGAAGATCTCTCTCCCCCTAGCTCACACCCTCGCAACAATCGCAAAGCCTAGATCGCCGAACCCAAGGAACAAAGGACACGAGAGATTATACTGGTTTAGGCCACCATTGCGGTGTAATACCCTACTCCAGTGTGGTGTGGTGGATTGCCTTGTAGGCTGGGGATGAACAGGTACAAAAGAAGAATAGCCTCCTGAGGAGAGGTGTTCTTGATCTCGATGAGCTTGTGTGGTTGGGGATGATCTGAATGATCTGTCCTCTGCTATTATGGTGGCTAGCCCTATTTATAGAGGCTCGGGTCCTCTCCCCAAATATTAGGCGGGAAGGGATCCCACAACGGCCAATTTGAAGGGGGGCAATGAGTACCAGTTATCCTGACAAAAGGTGGTCTTCGCCTGCCAAAGGCTCTAGTGGTGACGCCGTCGTGGGCTCCGTGATGACCTCCGTCTTGCCGTCCTGCTGGTCTTGGTCTCGTTGCACTGATATGGAAACCTTTGTCGAACGCCTTGGGACTCCTTGCCTGTGTCTGCCTCTTTAGCACCAAAGGGGAAACTGGCACCCTGCACCCGCTGGCACCTGCCTGGCCTTGGTCGTCATGGCTCACGTCACGGGAACCTCACAAGGTGCCCCTTGCCTTGATCTCTCCACTCCTCACGAGCCAGCCTAGTGAGGCTGCCCTTGAGGAGGTCTTGTGTCATCCGCCTCGTGAGGCTTGGCCCCTCGCGAGGGTCTTGAGTGTTGGTCCATGAAGATCGGCCGTGCCGGGCTGCTGGTGGAACCACGCCCTAGGCCGCGGGCAGGAAATTCTGGGTACCCCCATTCCCAGGACGTCAACAGTAGCCCCCGGTCCCAAGGCACGCTCGTGCTTGGCTTTGCGGCGAAGCCAAGGGTCAAATGCGGAGCACCACGGGCCCTAACAGCCTGCGGCATTGATTGATGTGTGGTGATTGACGGGACATGGGCGTCTCTGGTTCCCCATGTTGCCTCAGCAACTGCCCGCCTGACAAAAAGGCTCGCGCGCACCGCAGTGTCTTCATTGCTTGCCTTCGTCTTGCTCCAGATCCCCTTTCCTGCTCCTCGCTCCCAAGTCTCTAGATCTGCACCAATCCTCCTCCAAGCCCGCCATTGATGGCGCCCAACAAGGCAAGGGCCACCCTTCTGCCCTCCTGGTATGAGCCGGCCCTGAGCATGCCCAGCGTCTTGGAGAAGAACCTCGCCGCCACACTCCTGATGACGGCGGAGGGTTGTGATGAGAAGAGGAAGACCGTGCTTCGGGTTGGCTCTACCGAGCCGGAGGCCTTTGGCAGCACCTTCTATCCTTTCTTCATGAGCAGCGTTGTAGCGGGGTTGGTTCCCCCTTCTTTGATTTCTTCTACTCCGTCCTCAGCCATTACAAGCTGCACGCCCTCCATCTTCATCCCAACCCTGTCCTCCTTCTGTCGATTTTCACCTTCTACTATGAGGCATACGTCGGGGTGATTCTGTCTGTGGCGCTACTGCGCCACTTCTTCTATCTCCGGATCAAGGACAGCCATTACTCGGGGTGCGCCAATTTCATTGCGGCCAACAAGACCAATGCAATCTCGAAGGCCGGGAAGAAGGCCGAGGGCTTCAGGAGAAAGTGGGTCCTAATGGACACCAAGTGCTCCCACCCCCGGCTTGTGCTGCCGACGAGGATGCCCGTGTCTCACAACGGGTGGTTCCGCATGAAGCTCACCGACCCTCGGGCGGAGCAGGTGCTGGAGAAGATGACTACCGATCTGATGCCTGACGAGCCAAATGCGGCGAAGCTGACGGGGGCCATGATTGTCAAGGAATTCCTGTCGCAGCGCGTGGTTCCGCTCCAAGCGTGCTCGTGCCCCTTGTGGAAGCTCGGGGACGGGGGTGACGAGGAACTGGGCGTGGCTCTCCGCTCCGTGGTCGGGGACGATGACGGGTACCCTCCTGACACCTTTGTTCCTCTGTACCGCCGTCCCGATGGAGCGAGGGTTACTGCCGCCATGCCCGTCTTCAATGGGCGTGGGCTCGTGCCGCCGGCGCCCTCTGATGCCCCGGTAGCGACGACTCTGGTGGTGGTGTCCTCCGGCAGCTCTAACGGGAAGGAGGAGCAGGACTCGGAGGCGACCCCAGAGGGGACCGGCAAGACCTCCCCTCCATGCAAGGCCGATCTCCTCTGCGCCCTGCCTGATGACGATGACGCTGGCGACCACCCGGTGAGGGAGGTCCTGCCCTCTGCTGGGGTCACCACAAGGTCCAAGGTCACCCCCTCGAAGAAGTTGCCGACGGTGGTTCCGACGAAGAGCAGGTCTATACTGGTCTCCCAGGGCGACGCTCCTGCCCCGGTGCCACCTGGTGCTGCTGCTGGGCCGGCTGCTACCTCTTCATCTGCTCTAGGGGCCCGCACACCGGCGCCCCAAACTGTGAGGCCCTTGGGCTCCATGCTCCTGAAGAGGGCATGGGACTATGTCGCCGTGGACCAGTAAGCATCTCGCCCTGACTTTGTTCTTACTCCCACTTTCGTTGCTACTTCCTAATGTTGCCCTCTTGCATTATCAGGCCGACGTTGTCGACGAAGAAGAAGAGGGAGGGGCGGCCACATCCTCGCGAGCCCAGCAACCTGGCCTGGCCGCAGCCCCTATGGCGCAGAAAGGCGGCGAAGGCACCCACACTTGTCCCACTCAATCGTCCTCGCGAGGCCCAGTGGACCATTCTCAGGAGAAGGCGATCTCCTCAGCCAAGCCGGCTACGGAGGCGCCTATCCCTAGCTCACCCATCGACGCGGCCAAGGTTCAGGAGCCCCCGGCTCCACTTCGTGTCATCCCCAGCTCACAGGTCTTGGCGACGGCGCAACTTCCTCCTCCGGCGAATCGTTGGCTCGCAATCCTTCCGCTTCGCCCGACGCCTTGGAGGAGGCCCTTTCCGCACCGGTGCAGCTTCGGGGTGACCTCCAAGGTGCTGACCGCCGCCTGGTGGCGGGGCGCCAAGAACTGATCTCTGGTTGGTTGCACTCCGACGCGTCTGTCAGGGCGACGTTGAGCCAGGCCGTGGCAGCTGTCGAGGAGGGCAAGCGAGCCGCTGACCAAGCTGCGGTCGCCCATAAGGTGGTGCTGAGGGACGCCGAGGCTGCCAAGGAGCACTATCGGTCGATGGAGGCCGAGCTGGAGACCATGCGCAATGAGCGTGTGGCCGAGGCTCGTGGTCGCAAGGCAGAGGAGGAGAAGATGAAGGTCCGAGAAGACGCCATCACCAGTCGTGACGCCGAGCTGGAGCAATCGGTGAGGGTGCAGGCCATGGAACACAGCCGCCTGGAGGAGCTGGAGAAGAAGATGGCGGCGGAGAAGGCCCAGCTGGAGGCCAAGGTGAAGGTTCTGGCTGAGGATCGCGCGGCCTTCAAGTCCCTTGAGGAGAGATCCGCGAGGCGCAGAAGGCACTCTATGAGAAGGGATTGGAGAAGCTGCTAGCGATGGATGATGAAGGCCCCGCCCACCTGCTTCCTTATCTTGTCGTGGCGCTCGAGGGTGTCGTCGCCGGGGTCATCCCCATGGTGGAGGGGGAAGCCCGCGCGCTTTCTTCTTCGGCTCTGACGCGCGTCTTCATCCACCTCATCTTCGTGACCCCGACGCTGACCTCAGCGAGCTGCTCGAGCCCATGGAGGAGGAGCGTTGCACAGCTGCTTCCGCAGCTGTGGACGGCCAGGTGGAGGCCCTGTTGAAGAAGTTCCTCGCCATCGAGCATGTGCCTCCAACCGATGGCCTCGTCGATCCTGTGATTGAGGCCAACGACACAGCCGACGGTGACACTGCTGGGAGGAAGGTGCTCCCTGACGACGGTGCCCAAGGCTGAAGAAAAGGCTTGTTGGTAAAGAACGGTGCTCCTTCTCATTTTACTTTCTTGCGAGATTTCCTATGACATGAGACATGCCTCGTGGAGGCATTAAAACTCCGACACTTGGGGATAACATACCGTGTAATAATTTATTTAGGTTCCGCGATTTCCTTCCTGTTTGCTTGATGTTCTACGTCGGCAGAGCCCGACCCTGCGCATACCTCAGCCGCCATTGGGCCGTCCGAATCACTAGGATGGACTAAGGGGTGAGGGGCTATGTGGCTAGTTAGGCTCCTGAGTCGCGATGCTCAGGAGTCCCCCTTGACGCGCAAACAGCCTGCGAGAAGGAGCCGCTGTAGTAGGCCTTAGTGTTTTACGTCGGCAGGGCCCGGCCCCGCGCATACCTCAGCCGCCATTGGGTCGTTTGGATCACCAGGATGGACCAAGGGGTGAGGGGCTACGTGGCCAGTTAGGCTCCTGAGTTGCGATGCTCAGGAGTCCCCCTTGACACTCAAATGACCTTCATACATGTCCTCGCCGAGGTCCCGCTTAGGAGTGGTGCACGACGACAAGGTCCGAGGGACCTGGCAGGGCAGCGTACGCTAGGCAGGGCCTAAGCGTAGCGCCCGTGCCCAGCCCCTTCGCGCGACTCTCCCGAGGGGAAAGTGTTGCGGTGAGGCTAGACACTGAGCCGGGTGGCTCCCTGAGGTTGGTACGGCCATGGGGCCGCCCTCAGTTGTTTATCACCAGCGCGAAGCGTAGCGCTTCCGCACTTGCACGGGCATAGCCGCTCCTCGACCATGTCGACTGCCAGCGCGGAGCATGGTGCTTCCACTGGTGTGTGGGTGAGGGCCCCCTCTGAGTGGAGCCCCCGGGGCGTGTATAGCCCCGCCCTGGCATGAGGCTTGCACGGTAGGGCTAGACGAGGTGTGTCTGGGCACCCGTGAGCCCGCGTGGGACTCACGAGGCCCTACCTCAAGGCGGGTTGCACTTGGCCTTGATTCTTGATAGCTTCAGCAGTCCTGCAAGATGATTAGGTAACCTGCGCCGGACAAATTTCCTAAGGCGGTCACATGAGGAGGCCAGACACCAATGACCCCACGAGGTGACGTGAATGGGGTCGGCCCGCTAGACAGAGCTCAGTCGTTGGGTTTATCGATGTTGCAGGGACGGACCCGAGCACAGACGCCGTGCCTAGCTTACTCATGCGATGGATCCTAAAGAAAGACAACCGGCGCGCGACTCCCGTGGTAACGAGGGCGGTCGTGGGCGGGGTATCAGATAAGCAGGTGATAGTCATAGACGACTCAAGCAAAGCGGTAGGTTAGCTCAGATAGAAGCGAGAACGGTACATGCCACTGCGACGGAACCGAGCGACCTGGGGATGATGCAGCCCGAGGGGCGCCCCCGGCAGGCTAAGCTAGAGATGCAAAAGGATACGCGTCACAGGGACAGACCCATGCGACTTGGGGATAATGCAGCCCGAGGGGCGCCCCCAACTGAATGAACTAAAAAGAGCACCTGATAATGCTGCTAGAGTGGTGTTGGAGTAGCTGATGATGCGTGCCGAAGAGTCGTTCCTCACGAGCCGCCAGGGCCCTGAGCCTCAGGAGGCTCCGGGGGCTCGGGTGGTTCCTTGAGGACCGTCGCCATCTCCGCCAGGACAGTGTGATGCCTACCCTCCTGAGCCGCCAGGATGCTCCGCAGGTGGCGCTGGAAGGTGACGGCCGTGTTCGGCAAGCCAGATGGCATGTGAACGTAGCTTTGAGGTGGACCCTCGCACCAACCAACGCGCGAAGGCCAGAAGCGCTCCTGAGACGCGGCCCTATTGAGCCCTTGAATGTCGATGCAGACATGCAGCCCGCCATCCTTGCCAGGATGGGGGGCTATGCCAGGTGGTGGGTGGCAGTCGACATGCATGGCCCTTGCTTCTTGAAGCTCCTGGGTCACCATGACGATGAACTCCTGAGCATCGGGCGTTCCTCGCCCAGTGCCCTCCTGAGGGAAACATGCGGCGAAGCACGCCTCCACATGGTGCCTGAGCGCCTCCCTCGTGATGTTGGCTAGGTCTAAGCCCTCCAGAAGAGAGCCCCCGAGCCTTGCCCGAAGAGGGCGCTGGGCACGCCTTCCTATGCGAGGGAGGGAGGCGTCCCAACTGTAGGCGCAGGTCCTGAGGTGGTGCCACTGGAGACGCTACTCTCCTGAGGCCCCGGGAGGAGTAGCTGCTTCTTCTTCTTGGGGATGACCTCAGGAGGGTACATGATGCCTTTGTTGTCGGGGTCTTCGATCGCAGCGGCTTGGAAGGCGCGCTCAAGGGAGCACACCGCATCTCGTTCTTCACAGGGGACCGTAATGATGCCTCCACTCCCTGGCATCTTGAGGACGTTGTAGCCGTGGTGGGTCACTGCCACAAACTTGACTAATGCTGGATACCCAAGGATGGTGTTGTACGGCAGACGGATGTGGCTGACGTCAAAGTCGATGAGCTCGATGCAGTAGTTGTTACGCTGGCCAAAGGTGACAGGGAGGCGGACCTACCCTATCGGGGTGGTGGAGCCGTAGGTCACTCCTAAGAAAGGCTTGGTAGGCTATAGCTCATCGTATGGCACTTGGAGGCTATGAAATGTCTCGACAGACAGGACATTGAGCCCTGTGCCACCATCGATGAGGGTCTTGGTGACTTGGACGTTGCTGATGACGGGTGAACAAAGCATTGGAAGGACGCCGGCAGTCGTCGTGCACTTGAGCTGGTCTGCCGAGCTGGAGGTGATGGCGCACTTGGACCACCTAAGCGGTCGTGTGGCCTCAAGGCTAGGAAGGGCCGCATTCACCTCACAAGCAAACTGCTTGAAGATGCGCTAGGAAGCTGGGGCCTGAGTACCACCCAAGATGCAGGCGATAGCGCGTGGCTCCTGGAAGCCCCCAGCCCCCTCGTCCTGATGGTGGTCGTCGTTCCTCCTCGGTGGTGACGGTAGTGGAGGGAGGCCAGCATTGCCCTGAGGACGGTTCTCACGAGGCTGGTCCCTCCAGGTGCCTTCGAGAGGCTGGTCCTGCCAGTCGTCCTCGCGAAGCCGGTCGCACCACTCCTGACGGGGCCGCAGTCATCCCAGCGTCCCCCACTTCGTCCTCCTCCTTGGTCATAGCCCCGGTCGTTGCGCTCGGGGCGCCGTCCGAAGCGTCCATCTCGAATGGCTCTGAGCACTTGGCAATCGTTAGTGTTGTGGTTGTGTATGTTGTGGAAGGCGCAGAATGGACGGCTGCTCTTAGACGACTCTAGGTGGTCCAGACCGCGCTTCGAGTTCGGCTCCGCCACGAGCACGGATACTCCCTTGCGCTTCACATCCTTGGCCTTGGCTTTCTTCTCTTCGGGGTCAGCAGCAGGGAGCTCGAGGAGGGAGAGGCGCCCCTCCTCAGCTCTTGCACACTTGGTCGCCATGTTGAACATCTCTAGGGACGAGCATAGCTCTTCATGCATGGCGAGCTCCTCCTTCATCTTGATATCGCGGACGCCATCGGAGAACACGGAGATGATAGCCTTGTCTGTCACCTTGGGGATCTTGAGGCGGACGATGTTGAAACGATGGATGTACTTTTGCAGGGTTTCCCTTGGTTGCTGCTTGATGCGCCGCAGGTCGCCTGCGGCTGGCGAGCGGTCGCGAGTACCCTGGAAGTTGGCGACGAAATGCTCGCGCATCTCACCCTAGGAGGAGATCGATCCCGCAGGCAAGTTCAGGAGCCACGAGCGAGCGCCATCCTTGAGAGCCACGGGAAACCTGTTCGCAATGACTTTCTCGTCGTCGTTGGCTGCCTCGACACTCAGCTCGTAGAGCTGCAAGAACTCCGCAGGGTAGGGGGTGTCGTCGTAGCGTGGAGGCAGATCTGGCTTGAACTTGCCTGGCCAAACGACGGTGCGCAGCTCGGGAGTAAAGGCTCGGCAGTCTGCTATGGTCACCGGAGCCCATTGTGGCGGTGGAATCTGGTCTTGGTACCCACGCACCGCCACACCAAGCGGTGCGCGGTCCTGACATGGTGGTGTGGGGAGTGCGGGAGCGTTTTCTTGTGGTTGAGGGACCTCTTGGCAGCTTCTTTCTTCGTGTGCGGGCACACGACATGGCGGATCACGCCGCGGGACCGCGCGTCTTGGGGCGAGGACACCGTCTTGATGCGGAGGAGGCGGGGGCGCTTCGTGAGCCACGCGTCTCGGCGCAAGGGCGCCATCTTGATGCAGGGGCGGTGGAGGTGCTCTGTGTCCCTCGCGGCTAGAGGCGGGTGAGGCAGCGAGAGGGATGGTGCAGGAGAGCCCCCAACGGCGCTGACGAGCTCGGTAATGCGGTCCAGCCAGTCTTCGTAGAGGTCGTCGACCGGGCGGTAACGCAGGAGCTCGCGTGCCATGAGCAATGCGGCCTACGCATCTGCGGGCGCACGACGAGTGTGGGACGACAAGCCGGCCGGAGTCAGCAATGGGGTGGTGGTGCAGCCGTCCCGCCGCACAGAGGGGTGCAGCGATGATGCTTGCTGCTCGTTCACTGCCAAGTCGGTGGCGGCATTGGCAGCGGGTGATGGAGAACGGCGGGGAGGTCCGCCAACGGGCAACGTCTGCGCGGCGAGGGTGGCGCAGCGCTCAGCACGGGGCCATGGAACATGGATCGACAGAGGGAAAGCTTCAGCGCACCCCTACCTGACGCACCAAATGTTGGATTACGGGTTCCGGCAAACCCTTGAGGTTCGAACACTGGGGTGCGCACGAAGATCTCTCTCCCCCTAGCTCACACCCTCGTAACAATCGCAAAGCCTAGCTCGCCGAATCTGAGGAACAAAGGACACGAGAGTTTATACTGGTTCAGGTCACCATTGCGGTGTAATACCCTACTCCAGTTTGGTGTGGTGGATTGCCTTGTAGGCTGGGGATGAACAAGTACAAAGGAAGAACAGCCTCCTAAGGAGATGTGTTCTTGAGCTCGATGAGCTTGTGTGGTTGGGGATGATTTGAATGATCTGTCCTCTGCTATGGTGGTGTCTAGCCCTATTTATAGAGGCCCGGGTCCTCTCCCCAAATATTAGGCGGGAAGGGATCCCACAACGGCCAGTTTGAAGGGGGACAATGAGTACAAGTTTTCCTGACAATAGGTGGTCTTCTCCTGCCAAAGGCTCTAGTGGTGACGCCATCATGGGCTCCGTGATGACCTCCTTCTTACCGTCCTGCTGGTCTTCGTCTCGTTGCAATGATATGGAAACCTTTGCCTGACGCCTCGGGACTCCTCGCCTACACCTACCTCTTTAGCACCAAAGAGAAAACAGGCACCCTGCACACACTGGCGCCCGCCTGGCCTTGGTCATCATGGCTCACGTCACGAGAACCTCACGAGGTGCCCCTCACCTTGATCTCTCCGCTCCTCGCGAGCCAGCCTAGTGAGGCTTCCCCTGAGGAGGTCTTGGGTCATCCACCTCATGCGGCTTGGCCCCTCGCTAGGGTCTTGAGCGTTGGTTGATGAAGATGGGCCATGCCGGGCCGCTGGTGGAGCCACGCCCTGGGCCGCAGGCGGGCAAGTCTGGGTACCCCCGTTCCCAGGACGCCAACAGTTATCCTTAATAGCAACGATACATATGTGTCCGTGCCCCTTTTGTCACTAGGATCAAGCACTGTAAGATTGAACCCATCACAAAGCACCTCTTCCCATTGCAAGATAAATAGATCAAGGTGGCCAAACAAAACCCAAATATCGGAGAAGAAATATGAGGCTATAAGTAATCATGCATATAAGAGATCAAAAGACTCAAATAACTTTCATGGATAAAAACATAGATCTGATCATAAACTCAAAGTTCATCGGATCCCAACAAACACACCGCAAAAGAGTTACATCATATGGATCTCCAAGAGACCATTGTATTGAGAATCAAGAGAGAGAGAGAGAGAAAGCCATCTAGCTGCTAACTACGGACTCGAAGGTGTACAAAAGACTACTCACGCATCATCGAAGAGGCACCAATGAGGATGATGAACCCCTCCGTGATGGTGTCTGATACGTCTCCAACATATCTACTTTTTCTCACGCTTTTCCTCTTGTTTTGGACTCTAATTTGCATGATTTGAATGAAACTAACCCCGGACTGGCACTGTTTTTAGCAAAAATACCATGGTGTTGTTTTTGTGCAGAAATAGAAGTTCTTGGAATGGAATGAAACTTTTTGAGGATTTTTATACCAATAATAAGAATTTTTGGAGCCAAGACCCACCGGAGAGGGGCCCCTGGGTGGGCACAACCCACCAAGGTGCGCCCCCCTCTCTTGGCACGCCCAGGTGGGTTGTACCGACCTGGTGGCCCCGCTGATGACCCCCCTGATACTATAAATTCACATATTTCTAGGAAAAAATCAGGGAGAAAGAATTATTGTGATCCATGAGACGGAGCCACCGCCAAGCCTTGTTCTTCCTTAGGGGGCAGATCTGGAGTCCATTTGGGGCTCCGGAGACGAGGATCTTCGATCTTCGTCATCACCAACCTATCTCCATCACCAATTCAATGATGCTCCCCATCGGGAGTGAGCAATTCCTTCATAGGTTCGCTGGTTGGTGAGAAGTTGGATGAGATTCATCATGTAATCGAGTTAGTTTTGTTAAGGCTTGATCCCTAGTATCCACTATGTTCTTAGATTTATGTTGCTATGACTTTGCCATGCTTAATGCTTGACACTTTGGGACCGGGTGCCATGATTTCAAATCTGAACCGTTTATGAATTCATCATTATATCCTTGTTTCAGATCCGATCTTGCAAGTTATAGTCACCTACTACGGTTATGATCCGATAGCCCCAAAGTGACAACAACCGGGCCCACTCCCGGTGATGACCGTAGTTTGAGGAGTTCATGTATTCACTATGTGTTAATGCTTTGTTCCGGTTCTCTATTAAAAGGGGGACTTAATATCCCTTAGTTTCCAATATGGACCCCGCTGCCACGGGAGGGTAGGACAAAAGATGTCATGCAAGTTCTTTTAATAAAGCACGTATGACTATTTATGGAATACATGCCTACATTATATCGATGAACTGGAGCTAGTGTCGTATCGCCCTAGGTTATAATTGTCTCATGATGAATATCATCCAACAAGTCACCAATCCAATGCCTACGAATTTATCCTTATTGATCTTGCTGCGTTACTATTGCTATCATCACTGTTATACTTGCTACAAATTACTGCTATCACTATTATTGTTACCGTTGCTACTATCACTACTATCAAGACTATCAAACTACTTCGCTACTGATCATATTGCTCTAGATAATTAATCTCCAGGTGTGGTTGAATTGACAACTCATCTGCTAATACCTTCAAACATTCTTTGGCTCCCCTTGTGCCGAATCTATAAATTTGGGTTGAATACTCTACCCTCGAAAACTGTTGCGATTCCCTATACTTGTGGGTTATCAAGACCTTTTTCTAGTGTCGTTGCCGGGGAGCATGGCTATATTTGTTGAGTCACTTGGGATTATTATCATATGATCACTATGAAGAATCTGAAGGATCCAAAGACTAAGATATTTCCCTCAAGGACGAGGGGAGGTAAGGAACTGCCATCCAGTTCTGCTTTAGATTCACCTTCTGTTATGAGTAAACTTGCAACACCACCACATGCTATTAATTCTGATATGTCGCAAGTTATTGATGATGCTACTTCTACCATGAATGATACTTATGATGATGCTAGTACCTTGCTTGATAATGATGATGTGCCACTTGGTGAATTTCTTGATAAACAAATTGCTAGAGTTCAACAACATGATGTTGTTGAATCCGATGATGAGGTTGAAACTGAATCTTCTGAAACACCAACTAGAACTAGCCTTCCTAGATATGAATTGCCTAAGATACCGGAAGGTTATGTTATGAGTGAAGAAACAACTAGAGAAATTACTATGCAAGTATAAAGAAAAAACTTTGAATGCTAGAATAAAATGTGATCCTAAGTTTGCTACTTTACCTATCTGTATTGCTGATAAGGATTATGAATTCTCTGTCGACCCAGAGTTAATTACTCTGGTTGAATCTAATCCTTTCCATGTTGTGAAACTGAAACTGTTGTGGCACATCTTACTAAGTTGAATGACATAGCCACCGTTTTTACACATGATGAGAAAACTCGTTATTACTTTATCCTCAAATTATATCCTTTCTCATTAAAGGGTGATGCTAAATCTTGGTAGAATACTCTTGCTCATGGTTGTGTGCGTAGTCCCCAGGATATGGTTTATTACTTCTCTGAAAAATATTTTCCTGCTCATATGAAACAAGCTGCCTTACAGGAAATATTTAACTTTGTGCAAACTAAAGAAGAGAGTCTCCCACAAGCTTGGGGGAGGCTTTGTCAGTTGCTCAATGTTTTGCCTGATCATCCTCTTAAGAAAAATGAAATACTTGATATCTTCTATAATGGACTAACCGATGCTTCTAGGGACTTCCTAGATAGTTGTGCTGGTTGTGTTTTCAGGGAACGAACTATTGCTCAAGCTGAAGAATTATTGAATAACGTATTAAAAAATTATGATGATTGGACTATTCCTGAACCACTGCCTAAACCTACTCCGAAGAAGAGGGGTATATTATATCTTAGTCCCGAAGATATGCAAGAGGCAAAGAAATCTATGAAGGAAAAAGGTATTAAAGCTGAGGATGTTAAAAATTTACCTCCTATTGAAGAAATACATGGGCTTAATACACCACCAATGCATAAGGTCGTAGGGGTAAATTCTCTTATGAAGTTTAATGAAAATTATAATCCTCACAATATGAATCCTAGTCAATGCCTCTATGAGTTTGAAAACTACATTAGAAAACAAGATCACTTCAATGCAAATGTTATGAAACAATTGAAATATAATTCTGATATGATTGCTCGCTTGAGTGACTTGTTATTTAGAATATCAAATGATGTTAGAGGTGTTGGAAAACATGCTTATATGGTTCAAACTCAATTAGAACAAGTTGCTAAATCTCAAAGAGAATTGCTTAATGAAATGAATCATAATATGCATGACTTTGCTATTAGAGTTGCAACTAGAGGAGGTAAAATGACTCAGGAACCACTTTATCCTGAGGGACACCCTAAAAGAATTGAACAAGATTCACAAAGAGCCAAGACTAGTGCACCTAGTCCTTCGAGGAAGAAAAAGAAAAATAAAAATGATAGGACTTTGCACAGTCCTAGTGAACCTGAAATAGAAAAGCCTCCTGATAATGAAAATGAAGCTTCTATCTCTGACGCTGAAACCCAATCTGGTAATGAACACTCACCTAGTAATAATGAAAAATATAATGATGAGGTTCATGAAGACTCTCAACCAACAAATGATAAAGAACCAGATAATGATGTTGAGATAGAACCACCTATTGATCTTGAAAACCCACAACCTAAAAATAAAAGATATGACAAAAGAGACTTCATTGCTAGAAAACATGGTAAAGAAAGAGAACCGTGGGTTCAAAAACCTATGCCCTTTCCACCCAAGTCAACTAAAAATAATGATGATGAAGAATTTGAATGCTTTGCTGAAATGTTGAGGCCACTCTTTTTGCGTACTCGCTTGACTGATATCTTGAAAATGCCTCCTTATGCAAAGTATATGAAAGACATCATCACAAATAAGAGAAAAATACCATAAGCTGGAATCTCCACTATGCTTTCTAATTATACTTTTAAAGATGGAGTACCTAAAAAACTTGGAGATCCGGGAATACCAACTATACCTTGCTCTATCAAAAAGAATTATGTGAAAACTGCTTTGTGTGATTTAGGAGTTGGTGTTAGTGTTATGCCTTTATCTTTATATAAAAGACTTGACTTGAATAAACTCACACCTATTGAAATATCTTTGCAAATGGCTGACAAATCAACTGCCATACCTATCGGTATCTGTGAGGATGTGCCCGTTGTTGTTGCTAATGTTACTATTTTGACTGACTTTGTTATACTTGATATGCCCTAGGACGACAACATGTCGATTATCCTTGGTAGACCCTTCTTGAATACTACTGGGGCTGTTATTGATTGCAATAAAAGCAAGGTCACTTTTCATATTAATGGTAATGATCATACCGTGCACTTTCCAAAGAAACAATTCCAAGTGAATGGTATTAATGTTATTGAAAAATCTCCGACAATCACTATTGGAAGTTTTCAAATACATCTACCTACTATCAAAAAGAAATGTGAAATGCTTATTGTTGGGGAAATGCATATCCCCATTGAGGTAACTTAGTGATTTACGAAAGTTCTTCGGTTTCATGCTGACTGAAAGTGGTTGTTAATAAGACTTGATCAACCTTATTAATGAATCATTTTTGAACGGTATGAAGTTGATGAATTTAGTAAGCACTACTTTCTATCCCTACCTTTTGTTTTCTTTTTTTATTAGTTAAATATGATAAATTGCCATGTTTTGTCGGTTTTCTGAATTTCTCATGCAATAAAAAAAGACCCAAAAATAAAAGTTCTCAGAATGCCCTGAAAATTTTATATGATTTTTTCCTAAATATTTAAGAATTTCTGGTGCAAAAATAACTAGAGGGGGTGCACCAGGTGGGCACAACCCACCTGGGCGCGCCAGCACCCCCTGGCATGCCCTGGGGGTTGTGGTCCCCACGTGGGCCCCTCACTTATCTCTTCGTCCCACATTGTCACCTACCTCCAGAAAAAAATCACTCTCCCTCTCTCTCCCGAGTTCTTGCTCATTTTGCTGCCAATTTCGAACTCTTTGCTCGAAGCTCCATTTCTCAAACTGTTTCGGGAGATTGTTGCTTGGTATGTGACTCCGCCATTTGTCCAATTAGTTTTTGTTTTAGTGGATTATACTTTGAATAATTAGCTACTCTTGGTGTTGTTGTAGATGTGATTGCATGTTGAATTCTTAGTGTTCTAAGTTGTTTGAATGCTTGTTATGGCCTCTATGTATCCCTATGAGTAGTTGCTATCAATCTTACAAAGTTTTGTTGACAAATTTTTGTCACTCCAAAAATTTTATTTTCAGAAAATTGTACGCAGACATGATGAACCTATTTGGAAGAAGTTCTTCGAGGGGACGATCCTCGGGGGCATCCTCTAGTGACAATTCTGCCCGCCGGTCTTATGTTGAACCAAGTGAAAGTTCCACGCGAGATGCAGCCAGCAAAACATGCTTATGGTCTTGCAATGAGTATATGATGTAGGTGGGCATCAAAGAGGAATTTGAGCAATATGTGCATAATGCCGGTCTCGGTCCTTACCTATCAGATAAGTGTGCACAACACCATCTTCTCACTGAATCATTTGTCAAAGGATTTAAATATTTTCCATGTGAGTCTAGGGTGTCGTTTATGCTTTATGATGAGCCATTTACTATTCCACTAGAAAATTTTGCTTACCATTGCAAACTTCCATTTTGGGGTTTGCTTGATGAGCCAGCAAAGGCTGTGTATGAGACCTTCTTGACTAGCCTTTGCTATGGTGAAAATAGGGGAGTAAGGCAAGGAAGAATAAATAGCATTCACTCTCCCGCAATTCAGTACCTTGCATTATTTAACGGGAAATGCATAGTAGGCAAGCAAGACTGTAGCATACTTTGTTCGCCAGACTTGAGCCTCATTCACACCGCTCTCACCGGTGAAAGGAATTATAAACTTGGAGCGATTGTTGCACGTAGACTTCAGCATAACGCCAAAAGTGGTTGGTTCTATGGTGGAATTTATGCCACACGTTTAGCACGAGGACTGGGTGTTTCACCTTTGCCCTTTGATCCTATCCTTCCCACTCGGTATTTAGATTTTGATGCTTTAAAAGAGCATAAGATTCTCTCGGGAAGGGCTAATAACTTCACTTATAATTTGTTGTTTAACCAATCACATGTTGTGGACACATATTTGCATGCGCCTGCTCTCTTTGATTATCATAGCAAGGAAAGATATTTTGTTCTTGAGAGCGAGGCCCGAGCTCACAACGCAGCAGTGTTGGCGGCACGGCGTGCTGAGGCCTCTGCACCGAGGACCTCCATGAGCTACCATGCCGACTACTACCCTCCAGGCTACTGATTCACTACCAAGTTAGGCCAAAAGCCTAAGCTTGGGGGAGTACATGTTCTCACCGACTTTATATTCATGTTCACATATCATTCCATTTCTCGGTGTTCACACTTTTTCATTGTATCATCCATGCTTAGATTTATTTTTCTTGCTTTCTTCTTGTGTGTTTGAAAAACTTTAGAAAAACAAAAAAAATAGTTATAGTAATTTACTTTCTATGCATGCTTAGTAGTAGTACTAAAAAGAAAATCCAAAAATATTTCCTTGTTCTTCTTTTGCTTGTTGGGAGCTTTCCCGTGTAAATAGTTTTTCTCATTTTTTCTTATTATTTACTTGTTGAAGAAAAAACCAAAAACTCCAAAAATATTTCAGCGTGTTTCTCTGAAATTCTTTTCTTTTATTCGAGTTGTACTGAGAAGAAGACCACGATGAAAATGTTGAGTGGCTCTCATATGAATAACAGTTGAACTAATAAGAGCCCATTTTACCTTGTCTTCTCCTGTTGAATAAAATGTTTGCAGATTCCAGCTTAGTCCATGGCACTCTTGCACTATTATTATTTTCATATCATTGGGTCGTGCAAGTGAAAGGCAATAATGACGATATTCGATGAACTGGACGTGGCAAAGAGAAACTGGTATGAACTCGACTTGTCTTGTCTGTTTAAATATGTTTAACCTAGTGCCCATGCTTCAGCCCATTATGATTAAACATGTTTGCAATGACAATTAGAGATTATAGTTTTGCATGCCATGCATAAGTAGCTGGGAGTTAATAATGATTTATCTTGGATATCAACATAGCGTTAAAATGATTGTGATGTAGTATGATGATATGGTATCCTCCTTTGAATGTTCGAGTGGCTTGACTTGGTACATGTTCATGCATGTAGTTGAATCAAAACCAACATAGCCTCTATAATGTTTATGTTCATGGTGTTCATATCCTACTCATGCTAGTGTCCAATGTTACTTATGCATAATGCCTGGTCATGATCGTTGTTGCTCTCTAGATGACCGCTTCCCAATCTTAAAATTGCTAGCCTTCGCCTATACTAAGTGGGGATTCTGCTTGTACATCAAAAACCTTGAAACCAAAGTTATTCCAGATAAGTCCACCATACCTACCTATATATGGTACTACCCTGCCATCCTAAGTAAATTTGCATGTGCCACCTCTAAAAACTTCTAAAAAAATTATCTGTTTTGTGTGCCTGGATCGTTCATGGAACGACAGGAGGTGGTCGATATCTTCCGTGCTAAGCATGTTATCCTCAGGTCGAGTGTTTATTCACTCGCCATCGCACGAGGAAATGGGCGGTAATAGGGATGCCCAGTCCCAAACTGCAAAATACAAAAAGAGTTCATATCTTACATGATTAAACAAAAACTCCCAATGGAGTCAAAACCTTTACTTTTGCTTTGGAACCGCCACTAGCGTGCATAGCATGGAAGATGTTGATAACTAATGGTCGTGAAGTGAATAAGAAGGGTGCATGTCTCAAAATATCATTTATCTCTGTTTTAAAAATTGAGCTCTGGCACCTCTGCAAATCATTGCTTCCCTCTGCGAAGGGACTTTCTATTTACTTTTATGTTGTGTCATCACCTTCTATAAACAAGCGCCAGAAACTGGGTAGAGCACAACGGTCATGATTTATGCATTGTGTATAGCTAATGTTGGGTGCATCATGACTGGATCTTTTCTACCATGAATTACAATGTTCAGTCGCTGCTTGAAATTTGGAGGTGCTCTGAATTTATGTTTTGCGGTCTCAGAAAGGGCTAGCGAGATACCATTATTGTCATATTATATCATGGTTGTTTTGACAACGTGTTACTATTTGAGATATCTTATTATTGCTCGCTAGCTGATTATGTGTAACACCCACGATGCGGCTATATCTCCCATGTGTCGAGGCACGACTTAGAAGCATAACCGCATGGTGGTTTAGTCGCAAGTGGGGTAATCTTCACACAATCCCATGTACTGAATAAGAAAGGGATAAAGAGTTGGCTTACAATCGCCACTTCACACAAATAACAAGTTAAACATACATCATCCAGAGTACAATCAAAGGTCCGACTACGGAACCCAAATAAAGGAAGACAACCCCAAATGCTAGATCCCCGATCATCCCAACTGGGCTCCACTACTTATCAGCCGGAAAAGACGCATAACAACGATCGGGATCTTCATCGATCTCCCACTTGAGCTCAGTTACGTCACCTGCACTGGTATCATCGGCACCTGCAACTGTTTGGAAGTATCCGTGAGTCACGAGGACTCAGAAATCTCACACCCGCGAGATCAAGACTATTTAAGCTTATGTGTTGGAGAAGGTAGTGAGGTGGAGCTGCAGCAAGAACTAAGCATATATGGTGGCTAACCTACGCAAATAAGAGTGAGAAGAGAAGCAACGGAACGGTCGTGAAGCTAGAAGTGATCAAGAAGTGATCCTAAAACTACTTACGCACAATCATAATGCAAGAACCATGTTCACTTCTCGGACTCCGCCGAAAAGAGACCATCACGGCTACACACGCGGTTGATGCATTTTAATAAAGTCAAGTGTCAAGTTCTCTACAACCAGACATTAACAAATTCACATCTGCCACATAACCGCGGGCACGGCTTTCGAAAGTTTATACACTGCAGGGGTGTCCCAACTTAGCCCATCACAAGCTCTCACGGTCAACGAAGGATATTCCTTCTCCCGGGAAGACCCGGTCAATCTCGGAATCCCCGTTACAAGACATTTCGACAATGCTAAAACAAGACCAACAAAGCCGCCCGATGTGCCGACAAATCCCGATAGGAGCTGCACATATCTCATTCTCAGGGCACACCGGATGAGACATCCTACAAGTAAAACAGCCCTCAAGTTTCCTCGTGGTGGCCCCGCAGTCTACTCAGTTCGGACCAACACTTAGAGAAGCACTGGCCCGGAGGGTTAAAATAAAGATGACCCTCGGTCTCCAGAAACCCAAGGGAAAAAGGCTTAGGTTGTTAGGCAAATGTAAAACCAAGGTTGGGCCTTGCTGGAGGAGTTTTATTCAAGGCAAACTGTCAAGGGGTTCCCATAACACCCAACCGCGTAAGGAACGCAAAATCAAGGAACATAACACCGGTATGACAGAAACTAAGGCGGCAAGAGTGGAACAAAACACCAAGCATAAGGTCGAGCCTTCCACCCTTTACCAAGTATATAGATGCATTAATTAAAATAAGAGATATTGTGATATCCCAACATATCCATGTCCCAACATGGAACAAACTTCAACTTCACCTGCAGCTAGCAACGCTATAAGAGGGGCTGAGCAAAAGCGGTAACTTAGTCAAACAATGGTTTGCTAGGAAGGTGGGTTAGAGGCTTGACATGGCAATATGGGAGGCATCATATAACAAGTGAGAGGTAGCACGACATAGCGATAGAACGAACAACTAGCAAGCAAAGATAGAAGTGATTTCGAGGGTATGGTCATCTTGCCTGAGATCCTGCTAGGAAGAAGAATGAGTCCATGAAGAAGACAAACGGACGTAGTCGAAAGGATCCTCACAAATGCAACGTTACCGGAACTAACACGAAGAAGCAACACCGGAAAGAAGCAAACAACATGGTAAACCAACAAGCATAAACATGGCATGATGCACAACCAAGGATGATGCATCTCCGGTTTAAAGAGGCATGGCATGGCAAAGTGCAACAAACAACACTACAACTTAAGTGGAGCTCAATATGCAACGAGTTGCATATTGACAAAACACCACATTCGATTATTTAGTTCACTCTCGGTTATGTACCCAACAATATTAAATTTTATTAAACATGGCAAGAGGTGAGGCAAAAGTAAACTACACATTTTAGGCAATTTTAAGTGAGGCTGGAAACAACAAACAGCAATTCCGGAAAATCCCCATATGCATTTAGCAATTTAATGCAAATAGTAAATTAAAGGTTTTAAATGTTATTATCATGATGCGGATGACATGTGCAAGTTTTATCAAAATGTTGGTATAATATGATACAAGGCATTTGTCCCCATGGCAGAACGAAAGCGTGCCACTGCAACATATCGGTTCCGGTAGCTCGATTGAGATACCGATGCAAAAGAGAAGTGTGCAGATGTGTGGAACACGCAAGGGATGGTGGTGTGCTCCCGGTTACCGGGCTCCCATGGGTCGACGGCGGTGTCAAACGAGGGAAAAACTAACGTTCGCGGGCAGATACAACATCCAAACATGCATCTCATACAACACATGCATTCGTCTACGATGGTCGTCTTGGGGTTATACCTTTGAAGCGTGCATCTCCGGAGCGGTAGTTGTACACTCGGTCCATGCCGACGGTAGAGGTACTCGCGAAAGTCGTACACGAGTCTTGTGACCATGGTTCTTCGGGCCATGGTAGTTGTACACGTCCGTAGGTGTTCGGGGTCGTCGGTAGAGGTACTCGTGACGGTAGTGGAACTTGGCGTGTATGGTCCACCGGTCTTCGTGACGTTAGTCGTACATGCTCCGATGGTTGTTGGTAGAGGTACTCACGGCGATAGGGGAAGTAGTGGTACACATCTCGCGTTTGTGCTACATGGGTCATCGGCGGCGTTAGATGTACACAGCAAAAGTAGTGGTACTATGCATCAATTGTCGTGGTACTTGGGGTCTTCGGACTTGCCGATCTCGGTTCTTGCGACGGTAGTGGTTCCTGTATCAACGTAGAGTAGTTGTACTTGACGGTCTTGACGGTTCCCCATCGATCGTAGAGGTCCACGTATCATAGATGTTCGGGGTCAACAGTAGTGGAACTTGGCGCACCCTAGTGCCATCGGCTTCTTGGTGTTCCGAAACGAAGACTACAAAGGGCCTCCGGGTGGTGGTGGTGCAGCTCTACACCCCACAGGAGGAAGAGCTTGGGAAAGAGGCGTCCATGGTGGCCAGAGCCTTGGTGGATGACGAAGCAGCAGTCCCGCGGTTGAAGACGAATGGCGACGGCGCGGGTAACAGTGGAGGTCAGAGGGCACGGCGACTGCTTGTACGGGGGAAGGGCACGGCCCACACACCGGGCGAGCGATCCAGAGAGGCGCTATAGGTGCGCCAGGCTCGCTCGCTCGTTCTCGAGCAGAACGGCAACAACAGGCGGTGCTGGATACTCGCGGAGGCGGTGCTGGGACTCTGGCGACATGGGGATACGACAGGGAAGGGCGGATCCAGTCCATGGGCGTCGGGGTTGAGTGGATGCATGCACGGCCATGGTCGCGGGTGGCGGTGGCGCGAGCTGGAGGAGAAGGCCATGGTAGAGGAGGGGCGACGCTCGGCGATAGGTGGGAGGCGGCGCTGTCCCGCGGCTGGAGGGCGGCAGACCACGGCACGGCGACGGCGCGAGAGGAGGAGAGGGAGACGAGCACGAGGGCTGCGGGGGAGAGGTGTGGCGCCAGAGTAGAACGAAGGGGAGAGATGGGGATCAAGAGATGGGGTTCTGGCAGCGCAAGGGGAGAGGGAGAGAGTGGAGGGATCGCTAGGGTTACGGGGGCGTGACTGGGCCTTGGGCCACTAGAGGTTGGGCCTGGGAGGTCCAAGAGGTCGGACTGGCTGCTGGGCTCTCTCTCCCTTAAGTCTTAAAAAAACCTTTTCAGAAAACGGAAAATCACAAAGAAAGAAAGGAGAGAAAAGAAAGGGTTAGAGGAAGGATTTGGGCACGTGGATTATTTTCCCGAAGTCGCAAAAATGTGTATGATTCCAGAATAATGGAGTGGCAAGATTGCAAGAATTTAATTCAAATTCATTTGAATTTAATTCAAATGATTTGAACAAGAGTAGGATTTAGAAGTGTCTAAAAATGTTGAGAATTTTGGTGGAGCTTCGGAAAGTGAAGAAATAATTTACAGGAAAAGTTTGGGGACCAAACTTGAAGCGGAAAAAGGCATGTGATTACTTGCAAGTGTGTTTATGGGTGATTCCGAAAAAATAACGGGATATTTATTATAGCTCCCTAAATATTGGGAGGATATGTTTTAAAGAGAATTTCACCATGTGAATTTCCCTCGATTTAAATGGATCCGAGATCCATGCAATTTATTTATTTGAGTTGCAAAAATTAATGATATGATACATGATGACATGAGGCAATGCAAAATATGCAATGCTGAATGCAAAAAGCAAAACAAAACACATGACAAAACTCGAAATCCAAGGAAGGCATCTAGAGCGCCGGTCTTGGGGAGTCACAACACTCCCCCACTATGAGAGGATCTCGTCCCGAGATCTAGGATGGCACCGGAGAGAAGCAGAAAGGAAGAGGTAAAACAGAGTTGCTTCTTTGACAAACGAGTGAAACCATAGACCCTTGAGAGGTTGAAAACTTGAAAGAAAGAACACAACAGAGTTGAACAAAAATTGAGAGCACCCCGGTAGAAAAGAGAAACAAGGAACACCATGTGAACCTTGGAGGTTGCAAAGCTATGAATGACGAGCACAATGGACAAGAAGGAACTGAAACCACTCTGGTTGAAACAAGATAACCAAGGAACAAGGAAGAACAAATTCGAATAACACTCCGGTTGAAAAGAGATGCAAGACTTGATAAGATGGAAAGAACTTTAATGAAAAGACAACACTCCGGCTAAACATCTAAGCAAGGAAAAGAACATGATATTTACAAAATGAGATGATGGGTCGAAGAGAGCAACATCACAATGCCTCCGGAACAAATGTAAGAATGGAATCAAAAGAACGGAGAAGAAAACAACATGTTCTACCTCAAATCAATTTGAGAGAGCATCCTTAAAAGAAGGATTGAACGTAGTTGTTGGAAGAATCAGCACGCAAAAGATATGCTTCTCATGGGCTTATGGAAAACATCTCAAAATTATGAGGTGACAACCGACCGCTAATGAAGACCATTGATTTGAGTGAGAGAACCAAAGAGATGAAAAACTTCTTTCACTACGAGAATAGGAGGAAACTTGGATTATCGATAGACACCATAATTTGCAACATTCCTTAGGGAAGGCTTTAGGTGAAATATACCCCAAGATAACTCCAATGAAGAGGTTGATTGGTTGAAAAGATGTCTTGAGAGAAGAGAAAATGATAGATTTAGATATGTCACTCTTGAAAACTTGTGAATCATGAAACACAAAGGGAAATTATCAACAATTACATAACACCACCTCAAAAGATGAGGTATGAAAGAAATGCACTTCGGAATGCAATATGAAGAATGCTTGAACTCCTCAAAACAAGACATGTGTTGAAAACCATGTTTAATTTAGAGTATAGCTTGGTAGATCATAACTTCGAGAGAAATCTTGAAGAACAAATGAAGAAAGAAAGGAATCCTTGATGAGCCACCATGTTGAGCCTCCATGAAGAACTCCGGTAATAAAAGGATGATAAAAAGAAAGAGAAGTTGAGAACATAAGGTGAAGCCTTGCGATGATTTAGATGGAGCTTCGCGACGAGATAAAGCGGGAAGCTTGGAACTCTGGAAAAGAAAAGATGAAGCAACTTGAAACCAAGAATTTCTTCCTCATGAACAAACTCCGGAAGAAGGAATTGAATTTACTCGATGAAAAAAGAATAAGAATTACATTATGCTTATCCTTCATCAATTAAATTGATGACCCACAATGGATTTGGCATACTACTCATTCTCATTGGAAAGGATTATGGAGAGATATATCGTAAACTTGGTAAGGTCTTCAATGAACCACCGGTGTGTTTTAGAAAGAAAGAAAGAATTGATGTGATGATAAAGGAAGAGGAACCTTGAATGCACCATCATAAAACTAAAAACGATGAAGAAAGAGAACGAATCACCGGTAAGAATTAGAAAATGAATAACGATACTTGGGGGAATTTAGATACAAGAGAACAAAGAGATCACACGCTGATTTAGAGAATACTTGAACGATGCACCGGTAAGACTGGAGAGCGAGAGCTGAAAGCTGGAATGAATAAATCTTCTGAAATTATGGCCTTTGGATTATCAAGAAAACTGAAAACAACTCCTGAAATCCTCCGGATGGGTGAAAAGAATTCTCACAATCGAAAACAATTATGAGAGGATGGCATGAAGCTAGAACCATGAGTCTTGAGAGAACGGATAAGATTGAAGAGAAACTCTTCTTCGGTCTTCAAATGTTGAGAATGACGACGAGAAACACCACCATGAATTATTGAGGAACTCCGGAATGAAAATTAGAAAGGTTGAACCAACGATTAAAATAATTTGAAAGATCTTGGAGAAAGACATTTGACTGATGATAATTCATTCTTACGTCAACTTTGAAAGAATTTGAGAAGCTCCGGGAAAATTAGAAGAGTCAGATAAGATCCTGGGAAATAACTGTGGATTATGGCCCACTCAAGAGAAACATTGTTGAACGGTTTAAAAGAGAGATTGCACCGGTTGAATTAAATGACTTGGATGAGATAACAACCTCGAGATAGGTTGAACGGATCTTGAATGAAAAGACGAGCCTTCTGAGATATCTTCAGCACACCAGAACAAATGAATGGTGAGAAGTGGATGATTAGGAGATACACCGACATGAGAAAGCATTTGAAAGGAGGAAAAGGGATATGATCAACAAGGCTTGAATTGAATCCACTGGAGAATAAAAGAGAGCTAAGAATGATAAACTTGTAGCTTCCTTAGTGTCTTCCTGAGAATCACCGGATAAGAACATTGACAGAAAATAATGGAGAGACTTCCCATCAATAAAAAGGTTACTTGATTAAGAAATCTGAGTCCTTGAAGAAAAGGGTGGGAGGGCGGGAAAATAAAGACAACTTGGGACAGATGAAACGAACAATGTTGGGAAAACTGAGAGGTGATCTTGCGAATGGGGAGAATGATAGGACCATCTTGAAGAGAAGCGCACCCATTGGAAATAGAATTGGGATGACACTATCGATAAATAAGAAGGATTAGTATTCAAAACACCGCTTAGGAAAAGGTATGGAATCAACACTTGACATTGAAGCAACTCGAATACCACAACTGAAAACAAAACAAAGATTGGCTTGCAAAATAAGCCGGAAACAAACATATGATAGATCCCATATTGTATCATGTGTCTATTGGAAAGATATCCTACGTGATAGTTGAATTCCCACTTATAAACTCCCGAAACTTTATGGTTATCCAATCAGGTGTTGGGGATACAGGGGAAGCATAATATCTCACCCAAAGTAACAATCCCTACATCCAGCTATATCCATCCTTCAACACATAACCAAGAAACGTTCGGAAATCGTGTACCTCAACCTTCGAAAAGCATCCGTTATACAAGTCATGGCGATACTCCCGAACTCCCGCCTCAGTACTGGGTGGCATCGAGGTTATCTCACCAACAACTTCATAAAAGAGATTTTTGATGTCGGCGAACTCAGGTATTCCAGAACTGCAACGATAAAATTGTGATGACAACACCTCGGAGCTCAACTCCCCAGGACACTGCCACAACCCCTAAATGTCAGGAGGCACCAAGAACAATGTTCTTGTCACAAGACTATCGAAACGATTCCAAGATACCTGCATGATCCTTAAAAAAATTGTGAAATTTGAGGAGAGGAGAGTCAAAACTTCTACGTCAGGAGGCCTCACCAGAGCGACGAAGGGACTGAGGAGTAAAAAGAATCCTACTCTCCGATATATATAATCCTAAGACTCAAAACATTTTGTTCTAGACTCAACAACGTCAGTGATTCGATCAAGCAGGGGGCTCCTCAGTCAGGGATGGCTCTGATTACCAACTTGTAACAGCCATGATGCGGCTATATATCCCATGTGTCGAGGCACGACTTAGAGGCATAACCGCGTGGTGGTTTAGTCGCAAGTGGGGTAATCTTCACACAATCCCATGTACTGAATAAAAAAGTGAAAAAGAGTTGGCTTACAATCGCCACTTCACACAAATAACAAGTTAAACATACATCATCCAGAGTACAATCAAAGGTCCGACTATGGAACCAAAATAAAGGAAGACAACCCCAAATGCTAGATCCCCGATCGTCCCAACTGGGCTCCACTACTGATCAACCGGAAAAGACGCATAACAATGACATAACAATGATCAGGATCTTCATTGAGCTCCCACTTGAGCTCGGTTGCGTCACCTGCACTGGTATCATCGGCACCAGCAACTGTTTGGAAGTATCCATGAATCACGAGGACTCAGCAATCTCACACCCGCGAGATCAAGACTATTTAAGCTTATGGGTAGGAGAAGGTAGTGAGGTGGAGCTGCAGCAAGGACTAAGCATATATGGTTGCTAACATACGCAAATAAGAGCGAGAAGAGAAGCAACACAACGGTCGTGAAGCTAGAAGTGATCAAGAAGTGATCCTGAAACTACTTACGCACAATCATAACGCAAGAACCGTGTTCACTTCCCGGACTCCGCCGAAAAGAGACCATCGCGGCTACACACGCGGTTGATGCATTTTAATGAAGTCAAGTGTCAAGTTATCTACAACCTGACATTAACAAATTCCCATCTGCCACATAACCGCAGGCATGGCTTTCAAAAGTTTATACCCTGCAGGGGTGTCCCAACTTAGCCCATCACAAGCTCTCACGGTCAATGAAGGATATTCCTTCTCCCGGGAAGACCCGATCGGTCTCAGAATCACGGTTACAAGACATTTTGACAATGGTAAAACAAGACCAGCAAAGCCTCCCGATGTGCCGACAAATCCGGATAGGAGCTGCACATATCTCGTTCTTAGGGCACACCGTATGAGACATCCTACGAGTAAAACGGCCCTCAAGTTTCCCCTAGGTGGCCTCGCAGTCTAGTCAGTTTGGACCAACACTTAGAGAAGCACCGGCCCGGGGGGGTTAAAATAAAGATGACCCTCGGGCTCCGAAAACCCAAGGGAAAAAGGCTTAGGTTGTTAGGCAAATGTAAAAACAAGGTTGGGTCTTGCTGGAGGAGTTTTATTCAAGGCAAACTATCAAGGGGTTCCCATAACACCCAACCGCGTAAGGAACGCAAAATCAAGGAACATAACGCCGGTATGACGGAAACTAAGGCGGCAAGAGTGGAATAAAACACCAGGCAAAAGGCCTAGCCTTCCACCCTTTACCAAGTATATAGATCCATTAATTAAAATAAGAGATATTGTGATATCCCAACATATCCATGTCCCAACATGGAGGAAACTTCAACTTCACCTGCTGCTAGCAACGCTATAAGAAGGGCTGAGCAAAAGCGGTAACTTAGCCAAACAACAGTTTGCTAGGAAGGTGGGTTAGAGGCTTGACATGGCAATATGGGAGGCATGATATAACAAGTGAGAGGTAGCGCGACATAGCGATAGAATGAACAACTAGCAAGAAAAGATAGAAGTGATTTCGAGGGTATGGTCATCTTGCCTGAGATCCTGCTAGGAAGAAGAACGAGTGCATGGAGAAGACAAACGGACATAGTCGAATGGATCCTCACAAACGCAACGTTACCGGAACTAACACGAAGAAGCAACACCGGAAAGAAGCAAACAACATGGTAAACCAACAAGCATAAACATGGCATGATGCACAACCAAGGATGATGCATGTCCGGTTTAAAGAGGCATGACATGGCAAAGTGCAACAAACAACACTACAACTTAAGTGGAGCTCAATATGCAACGAGTTGCATATTGACGAAACACCACATTCGATTATTTAGTTCACTCCTGGTTATGTACCCAACAATATTAAATATTATTAAACATGGCAAGAGGTGAGGCAAAGTAAACTACACATTTTAGGCAATTTTAAGTGAGGCCGGAAACAACAAACAGCAATTCCGGAAAATCCCCATATGCATTTAGCAATTTAATGCAAATAGTAAATTAAAGGTTTGAAATGTTATTATCATGATGCGGATGACATGTGCAAGTTTTATCAAAATGTTGGTATAATATGATACGAGGCATTTGTCCCCATGGCGGAACGAAAGCGTGCCACTGCAACATATCGGTTCTGGTAGCTCAATTGAGATACCGATGCAAAAGAGAAGTGTGCGGATCTGTGGAACACGCAAGGGATGGTGGGGTGCTCCCGGTTACCAGGCTCCCACGGGTCGACGACGGTGTCAAACGAGGGAAAAAACTACCATTCACGGGCGGATACAACATTCAAACATGCATCTCATATATCACATGCATTCGTCCACGGCGGTCGTCTTGGGGTTATACCTTTGAAGCGTGCTTCTCCGGAGCGGTTTGAGTTCGACGGGATGTAGACGAAAGTAGTTGCACACTCGGTCCACGGCGACGGTAGAGGTACTCGCGAAAGTCGTACACGAGTCTTGTGATCCATGGTTCTTCGGGCCACGGTAGTTGTACACGTCAGTAGGTGTTCGGGGTCGTCGGTAGAGGTACTCGTGATGGTAGTGGAATTTGACGTGTATGGTCCACCGGTCTTCGTGATGGTAGTCGTACATGCTCTGATGGTCGGGGTCGGTAGAGGTACTCACGGTGATAGGGGAAGTAGTGGTGCACATCTCGCGTTTGTGCTACATGGGTCATCGGTGATGGTAGATGTACACGGCAAAAGTAGTGGTACTATGCATCAATTGTCGTGGTACTTGGGGTCTTCAGACTTGCCGGTCTCGGTTCTAGCGACGGTAGTGGTTTCCATATCAACGTAGAGTAGTTGTACTTGACGGTCTTGACGGTTCCCCATCGATCGTAGAGTTCCATGTATCGTAGATGTTCGGGGTCAATAGTAGTGGAACTTGGCGCACCCTAGTGCCATCGGCTTCTTGGCGTTCCGAAATGAAGACTGCAAAGGGCGTCGGGGTGTTGGTGGTGCGGCTCTACACCCCACAGGAGGAAGAGCTTGGGCAAGAGGCGTCCATGGTGGCCAAAGCCGTGGTGGATGATGAAGCAGCGGTCCCGCAGTTGAAGACGAATGGCGACGGCGCGAGTAACAGTGGAGGTCAGAGGGCACGGCGGCTGCTTGTACGGGGGAAGGGCACGGCCCACGCGCCGGGCGAGTGATCCACTGAGGCGCTGCAGGTGCATCAGGCTCGCTCGCTCGTTCCCAAGCAGTACAGCAACAGCGGGCGGCGCTGGATACTCGCAGTGGCGACGCTGGGACTCCGGCGACATGGAGATATGACGGGGAAGGGCGGATCCGGTCCATTGGCGTCGGGGTCGAGTGGACGCGCGCACGGCCATGGGTGCGGGCGGCGGAGGCGCGCGCAAGAGGAGAAGTCCATCCAGAGGAGGGACGATGGTCGGTGGTAGGTGGGAGGCGGCGCTATCCCGCGGCTGGAGGGCAGCAGACCGCGGCACGGCGGCAGCGTGAGAGGAGGAGAGGGAGATAAGCACGAGGGCTGCGGGGGAGAGGTGTGGCGCCATAGGAGGATGAAGGGGAGAGATGGGGATCGGGAGATGGGGTTCTGGCGGCGCGAGGGGAGACAAGGGAGAGGGAGAGAGTGGAGGGATCGCTAGGGTTACGGGGCCGCGACTAGGCCTTGGGCCACTTGTGACGCCCCAAGACCAGAGCTTCAGGTGCCTTCCATGATTTCCGGGTTTCGTCGTGTGATTTGTTTGGTTCGTTGCATTCATCATTGCATCATGTGCATTGCATCATGTCATCATGCAACCCGTTTTAATACTCAACTAAAAAAATTGCATAGATCGTTGATCTATTTAAATCAAGGGAATTCACATGGTGGTTTCTCTTTAAAACATACCCTCCCAATATTTAGGGATCCATATAAAATATTCCATTAGTTTGGAATTTACCGCAACACACGTGCATGTTTGAATGATATTCAAATGAGTTTCAATTTAAATCTTGCATTCGCGCCAACTTCTATCTTCTTGGATCAAGCTCAGTTTTGTGGGTCCGTAAATTTATCTGCGTGTCCTACTTCTTCCCCAATACCTCCTTTCTTCTCCTTTTCCTTCTTTGTTTTTTTCTGTTTTTAGAAATCAAGAGAGGGAGAGAAGGGAGCCCAGCAGGCCATTTAGGCCCAGCTGCACCTAAACCTAGCCGGCTCCAAGGCCCACTCCCCCGGCCCACCTAACCCTCTAAGCTAGCTAGCTCGATCCCCTGCGCCCCTCCTCCTCGCTCCCTTCTCCTCCCTCGTGTCGTCACCACGCGCAGGAGAGAGGCACGCCGACCCCCTCTGCCCGATCCCCATTCCTCCCTCTCGTCTGTGCAGTCTCCCTCACCCCTCGACCTCCTTTGGTGCGCCGCTTCCTTCCCCAACACCGAGCACGCACAGCGCCCGATCCTGCGCGCAGTCCTCCAGCTCCGTCGCTGCTCTGCCGCGGCTGCGCCGTAGCGTCGTCCTCCGACGCAGGCGAGCATAGGCCGCCATCCACCGCCGAACGCCTCCTCAAGAGGGAGCGGCTGGGCCTCCCCTTCCCCGAGCCTTCCGTGCGCCTCCACCTCCTTGCCGGAGCAGCAGCAGCAGCCGGCAACCATCAACGACGGCGACCCTCCAGCCGCCCCTGCCGGCCTGCTACCTCCAGTCGCCCCTGCTGGCGACCAGCGCCGTCATGGCCATCCCATCACCAGTGCCTTGGCCTCCTTCCTCGTGTGCCTCTCCTGCATGCTGCATGCCACTGCCACTCTGGCCGGTGAACCTCCTCACCTCCCTTGCCCCACCGGAGCCCAAGTCTAGTGCCACCTTACCGTCGTCGAGCTGCGCCGCGTTCCTCTACCTCCGTTCCGTTCACCGGAGTCCTTGCTTTGCATCACCCCACCGAGTCCCTCTGTTGGTGCGCCTCTACCATGCTGCCGCCCATGGATCCACGCGTCGCTGCGCTTGTCATCGAATGTCGCGGCCTCTTCTGCTTCAGGCCATGCCCAGCCCCGCGTTGATGTCCCTGGCATCTTCATCGGCGAGCACAACAACTGCAAGCCCTGCTGCCTTCGGTTGCAGCCGGTTCGATTTGTCATGTTGGACACCGGCGCCCACAGATTTTGGACGCGTCAAGTTCCGTTTCAAAATGTTCAACTACATCCTATGTGGATTTCGACAAGTACCACGACGTCCGTCGATCGCCAAGTACCCCTTCGGATATGCAAGTCCCTCGAAGGTTCACCGATGCCAAGTACCACACGGAAACGCTAAGTACCCCTACGCGCAGAGATGCCAAGACCGTTTCGGGATTCACCAAGAACCGCTACCGATGGCTCGAACATCTACGAAACGTGCACCGCTACCGTCGCAAGAATCGAGACCGGCAAGTCCGAAGATGCAAGTACCACTCCAAACCATGTACGACTACCGTCGCCGAAGACCCGTGTAATGCAAGCGTCAAGTTCAACCACCGTCGCATGAACCACTACTTCCCTCGACGACCCGTGAACGACTACTTCCTCTATGCACCGATCCGCTCCGAAACGGATGCTTCGAAGGTATAACCCCGAGACGACCGTCCCAGAACAAATGCTTGTGTTGTATGAGATGCATGTTTGGATGTTGTATCCTCCTGCGAACGTTAGTTGTTTCCCTCGCTTGGCACCATCGTCGACATGTGGGAACCCGGTATCCGGGAGCACCCCACTATCCTTGCATGACACGCTCCCATCACACTTCCTTTGCACCGATATCTCCATGAGCTACCGGAACTGTTATGTTGCCATGGCATCATTTTCGGAATCGTTGTCGTGGAACCCCTTTCGTTTCAACCACGATGACAAATGCCTCATATCTTATCATGTAAACATTTTCATAAATTCTGCATAAAACTTGCATATGTCACTCGCATCATGATAATAACATTTAAATGTTTAAAATTGTTGTTGCACCAAATTGCTAATGCATATGGGGATTACCGGATTTGTTGCTTGTTATATCCGGCCCCATTTAAATTGTTTAGATAGTATAGTTTTGTTATGCTTCACCTCTTGCCATGTTAACCAACATTTAATATTGTTGAGTACCTAACCGGGAGTAAACTAAATAATTGATGTGGTGTTCCGTCAATATGCAACTCGTTGCATATTGAGCTCCACTTAATTTGCAGTTTTGTTTGTGCATCTTGCCATGTCATGCCTCTTTAAACCGGACATGCATCATACTTGGTTGTGCATCATGTCATGTTGATGTGATGGCTGTTTACTATGTTGTTTGCTTCTTTCCGGTGTTGCTTCTCGGGTTAGTTCCGATAACGTCGAGTTTGTGAGGATCGTTCGACTACGTCCGTTTGTCTTCTTCATGGACTCGTTCTTCTTCCTTGCGGGATCTCAGCCAAGATGACCGTACCCTCGAAATCACTTCTATCTTTGCTTGCTAGTTGTTCGCTCTTTTGCTATGCCGTGATACCTACCACTTGCTATATCATGCCTCCCATATTGCCATGTCAAGCCTCTAACCCACCTTGCCTAGCAAACCGTTGTTTGGCTATGTTACGGCTTTGCTCAGCCCCTCTTATAGCGTTTCTAGTTGCAAGTGAAGATGGAGTTTGTTCCATGTTGGAACATGGTTATTGTTGGGATATCACAATATATATTATTTACTTAATGCATCTATATACTTGGTAAAGGGTGGAAGGCTCGGCCTTATGCCTGGTGTTTTGTTCCACTCTTGCCGCCCTAGTTTCTGTCATACCGGTGTTATGTTCCTTGATTTTGCGTTCCTTACGCGGTTGGGTTATAATGGGAACCCCTTGATAGTTCGCCTTGAATAAAACTCCTCCAGCAAGGCCCAACCTTTGTTTCACATTTGCACTAACAACCTATCACCTTCCCTTGGGTTCTGCAGACTCAAGGGTCGTCTTTATTTAAACCCCCCCCCTCGGGCCAGTGCTTGTCTAAGTGTTGGTCCGAAACAGAGCCACTTGCGGCGCCACCTCGGGGAAACTTGAGGGTTAGTTTTAGCTGTATGTAGTGTTCATCCGGTGTTGCCCTGAGAACGAGATATGTGCAGCTCCTATCAGGATGTCGGCGCATCGGGCGGTCTTGCTGGTCTTGTTTTACCATTGTCGAAATGTCTTGTAACCGGGATTCCGAGTCTGATCGGGTCTTCCTGGGAGAAGGAATATCCTTCATTGACCGTGAGAGCTTGTGATGGGCTAAGTTGGGACACCCCTGCAGGGTTTTGAACTTTCGAAAGCCGTGCCTGCGGATTTGGGAAGATGGGAATTTGTTAATATCCGGTTGTAGAGGACTTGACACTAAACTTAATTAAAATGCATCAACCGTGTGTGTATTCGTGATGGTCTCTTTCCGGCGGAGTCCGCGAAGTGAACACGGTCCTTGTGTTATGCTTGAACGTAGGTAGTTTCAGGATCACTTCTTGATCACTTCGAGTTCACAACCGTGCTTTGCTTCTCTTCTCGCTCTCATTTGCGTAAGTTAGCCACCATATGTGCTAGTGCTTGCTGCAGCTCCACCTCACTACCTTTTCCTACCCATAAGCTTAAATAGTCTTGATCTCGCGGGTGTGAGACTGTTGAGTCCTCGTGGCTCACATATACTTCCAAACAGTTGTAGGTGCCGATGATAACAGTGAGGTCACGCAACCCAGCTCAAGTGGGAGCTCAATGAAGATCGTGTTTGTTGTGTTGTTTCGTTTTCAGTTGTTCAGTAGTGGAGCCCAATCAGGGCGATCGGGGATCTATCGCATTAGGGGTGGTCTTTCTTTATTTTGGTTCCGTAGTCGGACCTTGATTGTATTCTGAATGATGTAATGATATATTTATGTATTGTGTGAAGTGGCGATTTTAAGCCCACTCTTTATCCCTTTCTTATTCAGTACATGGGATGTGTAAAGATTACCCCTCTTGCGACATGCCTACTATGCGATTATGCCTCTAAGTCGTGCTCCGACACATGGGAGATATAGCCGCATCGTGGGTGTTACAAGTTGGTTATCAGAGCCTTCCCCGACTTAGGAGCCCCCTGCTTGATCGAATCGCTGATGTTGTTGAGTCTAGAACAAAATGTTTTCAGTCTTAGGATTATATATATCGGAGAGTAGGATTCTTTTTACTCCTCAATCCCTTCATCGCTCTGGTGAGGCCTCCTGGCGTAGAGGTTTGACTCTTCTCTTCTCAAATTTCATGAAAAAATAGGATCGTGCGGGTATCTTGGAATCATTCTGATGGTTTTGTGACGAGAACATTGTTCTTGGTGCCTCCTGACATTTAGGGGTTGTGGCAGTGTCCCAGGGAGTTGAGCTCCGAGGTGTTGTCATCACAATTTTATCGTTGCAGTTCTGGAATACCTGAGTTCCCTGACATCGAAAATCTCTTTTATGCAGTTGTTGGTGAGATAACCTCGACGCCACCCAGTACTGGGGCGGGAGTTCAGGAGTATTTCCATAACTGTATAAAGGATGCTTTTCGAAGGTTGAGGTAAATGATTTCCGAAGGTTTCTTGGTTATGTGTTGAAGGATGGATAGAGCTGGATGTAGGATTTGTTAGTTTGGGTGAGATATTATGCTTCCCCTGTATCCCCAACACTTGATTGCACAACCAGAAAGTTTCGAGAGTTTATAAGTGGGAATTCAAGTAGCTCATAGAATATCTTTCCAACAGACACATGATATGACATGGGGTCTATCTTATGTTTGTTTCCAGCTTATTTTGCAAGCCAATCCTTTGTTTTGTTTTCATTGTGGTATTCGAGTTGCTTTGAAGTCAAGTGTTGATTCCATAACTTTCCTAAGAGGTGTTCTCATACTCCTATGTGAATACAAATCCTTCATGATAACCGAGATTGTCATGTCAATCCTTTTCAACCGGCGTGTTTCTCTTCAAGTGGATCCGATTCCGTAAGATCAACTCAAAGTCTTCTCAACGTTATTTGTTTCATCTGTCCCAAGTTTCCTTTTGTTTTTTCCCGCCATCCCACCCTTTTTATTGAAGGACTCGGATTTATTAATCATGTATCCTTTTATTTGTGAGAAGTCTCTTCAGTCTTTTCTTTCAATGTTCTTACCCGGTGGTTCTCATGAAGATGCTCTACAAGTTCATCATTCTTCGTTCTCTTTCTTCTCCGGTGGATTCAATTCAAGCTTTGTTGATCATATCATTTTCCTCGTTCCAAATGCTTTCCCATGTCGTTGCACCTCTTAATCGCTCACCTCTCTCTATTCATGTCTGAAGTGCTGTAGATATCTCAGAAGATTCGTGTTTTCTCTCCTAATCCGTTCAAGCTCTTTCGAGATTGTTATCTCATTCAAGCCATTTAATTCAACCGGTGCAATCTCTCTTTTCAAGCAATCTCTTCAACGGCGTATCTTTTGAGTGGGCCCTAACCCACAGGTCTTTTCCCAGGATCTTACCTGACTCTTCTAATTTTTCCCGGAGTTACTCTCAAATTCTTCTCCAAGTTTGACGTAAGAATGAATTATCATCAGTCATTTGTATTTCTCCAAGATCTGTCAAATTCTTTCATTGTTGGCTCAACCTTTCCATTCTTCATTCCGGAGTGCCTCAACAATTCAGACGGTGTTTCTCGTCGTCATTCTCGGATTTTGAAGACTGAAGAAGATTTTCTCTCTCAATCTTGCTCCATTCTCTTCAAGATTCATGGTTCTAGCTTGATGTCATCCTCTCATAATTGTTTTCGATTGTGAGAATTCTTTTCACCCATCTGGAACTATTCAAGATTCTTTCCAGTTTGATTATCCGAAGGCCATCATTTCGGGTTTACTCATTCTCAGCTTTCAACTCTCATCCTCCAAATCATACCGGTGCATCATGCAAGTATTATCTAATCAACTCTTGATCTCTTCATTCTCTTGTATCTAATTTTCTCCAATTATCTTTGTTTGTTTTCAAATTCTTACCGGCGATTCATCCCTTTAAATTCATTCGTTATTTCAATCCTACCGGTGGATCATCGAAGGCCTCTTCAAGTTTGCGCTATATCTATCTTAATCCTTTCTACAAGAATAAGTAGTATGCCAAATCCGTTGCTTGTCATCAATTTAAATTGGTGAAGGATACGCATAATGTAATTCTTATTCTTGTTTCATCGAGTAAATTCAATTCCTTCTTTCCGGAGTGGTTCATCATATCACATTCTCGGTTCAAGATGCTTTATCTTTTCTTTTCCAAGAGTTCCAAGCTCTCGCAATTATATCACCACAGAGATTCATCTAAAACATTGCAAGGATTCACCTTGTGTTTTCAACTTCTCTTTCCTTTCGTTTGATCATTCTTTTATTACCGGAGTGCTTCATGGAGGTTCTACATGGTGGTTCATCAAGGATTTAATTCCTTCTCGAAGTGTTCATTGAGATTCTTTTCAAAGGAGCTCAAGCATTCTTCATATTGCATTCCGAAGTGCAATTCTTTCTACCTTATCTTTTGAGGTGGTGTTATGTCATTCTTGACAATTTCCATTCGTGTTTCATGTTTCGCAAGTTGTCATGGATGAGATATGTAAACCCTTCATTTTCTTTTCGTTCAGGAGATCCTTTGCAATCCATTAACCCCTTCGTTGGAGTTATCTTGTGTTATTTTTCACCTAAAGCCTTCCCTAAGGATTGTTGCTATTTATGGTGCTTATAAATGACCCAAGTTCTTCATTTATATTCCCGGTGAAATAAGTTTCTCGTCTCCTTATTCATATCAATCCAATCTATTATTTCCGTTAGTGGCAGAATTTCATATCATAGTTTTGAGAAGTTTTTTTCATAAGCCCACTATAATCTTATTCGTTTCGTTGTTGGTTTTCCAACAATTCCATTATAACCTTCTTGGAAGGGTGCTCTCCAATCTCATTGGTGGCAGAAGTTGGCATTTTCTTCTACATTCTTTTAATCCAATGAGCTATCTTCTATTCTTTCTTCCGTAGGCATTGTGATGTTGCTCTCTTCGACCCATCATCTTGTTTTGTCAAGATCATGTTCTTTCCTTTGCTTATCCATTCAACCGGAGTGTCGTCCCCTCTTTTCAAGTTCTTCCCATTTTGTCAAGTGTTGCCTCCCTTCTCAGTCGGAGTGCTGCCCAAATTATATCATCCTTATTCCTTCTCTATCTTGTTTTAACCGATGTGTTGCGTCTATCATTCCTCTTCTAACCGGACTCTCATCCAAGTGCTTTCATTTTGCCAAGCTCATATTTTTCTTTACCTTAATTTCCAACTGAAGTGCTGTCGTAATTGATACTTATCGTTCCTTGTACATCTCGTTTCATCCGGAGTACTTGCATGTACTTATTGTCCATTACAACCTTTTTTTATTATGTCTTTCAACCTACAAGGTTCTAGTAATGTTCCTTGTTCCTCTTTTCTAACGGAGTGTTTTCAACTTTGTTCATCTCCGTTGTATTCTTTCTTTCCAGTTGTTTAACCTCTCAAGGTTCTTTGGTTTCACTTATTTGTCAAAGAAGCAACTTAGTTTTACCTCTATTCTTCCTCTTCCTTTTCCCTCCGGTGCCATCCTAGATCTCGGGACGAGATCCTTTTGTAGTGGTGGAGTGTAGTGACGCCCCAAGACCGGAGCTTCAGGTGCCTTCCATGATTTCCGAGTTTCGTCGTGTGATTTGTTTGGTTCGTTCCATTCATCATTGCATCATGTGCATTGCATCATGTCATCATGCAAACCCGTTTTAATACTCAACTAAATAAATTGCATAGATCGTTGATCTATTTAAATCGAGGGAACTCACATGGTGGTTTCTCGTTAAAACATACCCTCCCAATATTTAGGGAGCTATATAAAATATTCCATTAGTTTGGAATTTACCGCTACACACGTGCATGTTAAATCCCTTCATTTCTTTCTTCAAGTTTGGACTCTCTAACTTTGCCAAATTCTTTTTCCATCTATCGAGGCTCTTTCTTTAATCTCAACACTTTTTGAGCACTTCTAAAACCTAGCCCCAATTCAAACCCATTTGAATGATATTCAAATGAGTTTGAATTTCAATCTTGCATTCGCGCCAACTTCTATCTTCTTGGATCAAGCTCAGTTTTGTGGGTCCGGAAATTTATCCGCGTGTCCTACTTCTTCCCCAATACCTCCTATCTTCTCCTTTTCCTTCTTTGTTTTTTTCTGTTTTTAGAAATCAAGAGAGGGAGAGAAGGGAGCCCAGCAGGCCATTTAGGCCCAGCTGCACCTAAACCTATCCGGCTTCAAGGCCCACTCCCCCGGCCCACCTAACCCTCTAACCTAGCTAGCTCGATCCCCTGCGCCCCTCCTCCTCGATCCCTTCTCCTCCCTCGCACCGTCACCACGCATAGGAGAGAGGCGCGTCGACCCCCTCTGCCCGATCCCCATTCCTCCCTCTCGTCTGTGCAGCCTCCCTCACCCCTCGACCTCCTTCGGTGCGCCGCTTCCTTCCCCAACACCGAGCATGCACAGCGCCCGATCCCGTGCGCAGGCCTCCAGCTCCGTCCTGCTCTACCGCGGTTGCGTCGTAGCGTCGTCCTCCGACGCCGGCGAGCATAGGCCATCGTCCACCGCCGAATGCCTCCTCAAGAGGGAGCGGCTGGGCCTCCCCTTCCCTGAGCCTTCTATGCTCCTCCACCTCCTTGCCGGAGCAGCAGCAGCAGCCGGCAACCACCAACAACGGCGACCCTCCAGCCGCCCCTGCCGGCCTGCTACCTCCAGTCGCCCCTGCCGGCGACCAGCGCCGTTGTGGCCGTCCCCTCACCAGTGCCTTGGTCTCCTTCCTCGTGCGCCTCTCCTGCATGCTGCACGCCACTGCCACTCTGGCCGGTGAACCTCCTCACCTCCCTTGCCCCACCGGAGCCCAAGTCCGGTGCTGCCTTGCCACCGTCGAGCTGCGCCGCGTTCCTCTGCCTCCGCTCCGTTCACCGGAGTCCTTGCTTTGCATCACCCCGCCGAGTCCCTCTATTGGTGCGCCTCTACCATGCTGTCGCCCATGGATCCACGTGTCGCTGCGCTTGTCATCGAACGTCGCGGCCTCTTCTGCTTCAGGCCATGCCCAGCCCCGCGTTGACGTCCCTGGCATCTTCATCGGCGAGCACAACAACTGCAAGCCCTGCTGCCTTCGGTTGCAGCCGGTTCGATTTGTCATGTTGGACACCGACGCCCGCAGACTTTGGACGCGTCAAGTTCCGTTTCAAAATGTTCAACTACATCCTATGTAGATTTCGACAAGTACCACGACGTCCGTCGATCGCCAAGTACCCCTTCGGATACGCAAGTCCCTCGAAGGTTCAACGATGCCAAGTACCACATGGAAACGCCAAGTACCCCTATGTGCAAAGACGCCAAGACCGTTTCGGGATTCACCAAGAACCGCTACCGATGGCTCGAACATCTACGAAACGTGTACCGCTACCGTCGCAAGAATCGAGACCGACAAGTCTGAAGATGCAAGTACCACTCCAAACCATGTACGACTACCGTCGCCGAAGACCCGTGTAACGCAAGCATCAAGTTCAACCACCGTCACATGAACCACTACTTCCCTCGACGACCCGTGAATGACAACTTCCTCTATGAACCGTTCCGCTCCAAAACGCACACTTCGAAGGTATAACCCCGAGACGACCGTCCGAGAACAAATGCTTGTGTTGTATGAGATGCATGTTTGGATGTTGTATCCTCCCGCGAACGTTAGTTGTTTCCCTCGCTTGGCACCGTCGTCGACATGTGGGAACCCGGTATCCGGGAGCACCCCACCATCGTTGCATGACACGCTCCCGTCACACTTCCTTTGCACCGATATCTCCATGAGCTACCGAAACCGTTATGTTGCCGTGGCATCATTTTAGGAATCATTGCCGTGGCACCCCTTTCGTTTCCGCCATGATGAAAAATGCCTCATATCTTATCATGTCAACATTTTCATAAATACTGCATAAAACTTGCATATGTCATTCGCATCATGATAATAACATTTAAATGTTTAAAATTGTTGTTGCACCAAATTGCTAATGCATATGGGGATTATCGGATTTGTTGCTTGTTATATCCGGCCCCATTTAAATTGTTTAGATAGTATAGTTTTTTATGCTTCACCTCTTGCCATGTTAACCAACATTTAATATTGTTGAGTACCTAACCGGTATTAAACTAAATAATTGATGTGGTGTTCCGTCAATATGCAACTCGTTGCATATTGAGCTCCACTTAATTTGTAGTTTTGTTTGTGCATATTGCCATGTCATGCCTCTTTAAACCGGACATGCATCATACTTGGTTGTGCATCATGCCATGTTGATGTGATGGTTGTTTACTATGTTGTTTGCTTCTTTCTGGTGTTGCTTCTCGGGTTAGTTCCGACAAGGTCGTGTTTGTGAGGATCCGTTTGACTATGTCTGTTTGTCTTCTTCATGGACTCGTTCTTCTTCCTTGTGGGATCTCGGGCAAGATGACCATACCCTCGAAATCACTTATATCTTTGCTTGCTAGTTGTTCGCTCTTTTTCTATGTCGCGATACCTACCACTTGCTATATCATGCCTCCCATATTGCCATGTCAAGCCTCTAACCCAGCTTGCCTAGCAAACCGTTGTTTGGCTATGTTACCGCTTTGCTCAGCCCCTCTTATAGCGTTGCTAGTTGCAGGTGAAGATGGAGTTTGTTCCATGTTGGAACATGGTTATTGTTGGGATATCACAATATATCTTACTTACTTAATGCATCTATATACTTGGTAAAGGGTGGAAGGCTCGGCCTTATGCCTGGTGTTTTATTCCATTCTTGCCGCCCTAGTTTTCGTCATACCAGTGTTATGTTCCTTGATTTTGCGTTCCTTACGCAGTTGGGTTATAATGGGAACCCCTTGACGGTTCGCCTTGAATAAAACTCCTCCGGCAAGGCCCAACCTTGGTTTTACATTTGCACTAACAACCTATCACCTTCCCTTGGGTTCTGCAGACTCAAGGGTCATCTTTATTTAACCCCCCCCCCCCCCGGGCCAGTGCTTGTCTAAGTGTTGGTCCGAAACAGAGCCACTTGTGGCGCCACCTCGGGGAAACTTGAGGGTTGGTTTTAGCTGTACGTAGTGTTCATCCGGTGTTGCCCTAAGAACGAGATATGTGCGGCTCCTATCAAGATGTCGGTGCATCGGGTGGTCTTGCTGGTCTTGTTTTACCATTGTCGAAATGTCTTGTAACCGGGATTCCGAATCTGATCGGGTCTTCCTGGGAGAAGGAATATCCTTCGTTGACCGTGAGGAGCTTGTGATGGGCTAAGTTGGGACACCCCTGCAGGGTTTTGAACTTTCGAAAGTTGTGCCCGCGGTTATGGGCAGATGGGAATTTGTTAATATCCGGTTGTAGAGAACTTGACACTAAACTTAATTAAAATGCATCAACCGCGTGTGTAGCCATGATGGTCTCTTTCCGGCGGAGTCCGGGAAGTGAAAACGGTTCTTGTGTTATGCTTGAACGTAAGTAGTTTCAGGATCAGTTCTTGATCACTTCTAGTTCACGACCGTGCTTTGCTTCTCTTCTCGCTCTCATTTGCGTAAGTTAGCCACCATATATGCTAGTGCTTACTGCAACTCCACCTCACTACCTTTTCCTACCCATAAGCTTAAATAGTCTTGATCTCGTGGGTGTAAGACTGTTGAGTCCTCGTGGCTCACAGATACTTCCAAACAGTTACAGGTGCCGATGGTAACAGTGCAGGTGACGCAACCCAGCTCAAGTGGGAGCTCGATGAAGATTTTGTTCGTTGTGTTGTTTCGTTTTCAGTTGTTCAGTAGTGGAGCCCAGTCGGGGCGATCGGGGATCTATCGCATTAGGGGTGGTCTTTCTTTATTTTGGTTCCGTAGCCGGACCTTGATTGTATTCTGAATGATGTAATGATATATTTATGTATTGTGTGAAGTGGCGATTGTAAGCCAACTCTTTATCACTTTCTTATTCAGTACATGGGATGTGTAAAGATTACCCCTCTTGTGACATGCCTACTATGCGGTTATGCCTCTAAGTCGTGCTCCGACACGTGGGAGATATAGCCGCATCATGGGTGTTACACCATGGAGGCTTGGCCTGGGAGGTCCAAGAGGTCGGACTGGCTACTGGGCTCTCTCTCCCTTAATTCTTAAAAAAAAATTCAGAAAACAGAAAATTGCAAAGAAAGAAAGAAGAGAAAAGAAAGGGTTAGAGTAAGGATTTGGGCACGCGGATTATTTTCCCGGAGTCGCAAAAATGTGTATGATTCTAGAAAAATGGAGGGGCAAGATTGCAAGAATTTAATTCAAATTCATTTGAATTTAATTCAAAGGATTTGAACAAAGAGTAGGATTTAGAAGTGTCTAAAAATGTTGAGAATTTTCGTGGAGCTCCGGAAAGTGGAGAAAGAATTTAGAGGAAAAGTTTGGGGACCAAACTTGAAGCGGAAAAAGGTATGTTATTACTTGCAAGTGTGTTTATGGGTGATTCCGAAAAAATAATGAGATATTTATTATAGCTCCCTAAATATTGGGAGGATATTTTTTAAAGAGAATTTCACCATGTGCATTTCCCTCGATTTAAATGGATACGAGATCCATGCAATTTATTTATTTGAGTTGCAAAAATTAATGATATTATACATGATGACATGATGCAATGCAAAATATGCAATGATGAATGCAAAAAGCAAAGCAAAACACACGACAAAACTCGAAATCCAAGGAAGGCATCTGGAGCGCCGGTCTTGGGGCGTCACATTATGTAATTGATATGAATCATTATAATCTTTAAGAGTTATTGTCGACATGGTTAGTTATAATGCTGGGTGTTGTTTAAGCTTATTTATGCAAACAAGAGCAAAAGAGTTCGTAAAAGTTTTTCTTTCTCACTTTCAGTTTATCAACTGAATTGCTTGAGGACAAGCAATGGTTTAAGCTTGGGGGAGTTGATATGTCTCCAATGTATCTACTTTTTCTCACGCTTTTCCTCTTGTTTTGGACTCTAATTTGCATCATTTGAATGAAACTAACCCTGGGTTGACGTTGTTTTCAGCAGAACTACCATGGTGTTTTTTTGTGCAGAAATAGAAGTTCTCGGAATGGAATGAAACTTTTTGAGGATTTTTTATATCAAAAATAAGAATTTCTGGAGCTAAGACCCATCGGAGAGGGGCCACTAGGTGGGCACAACCCACCAGGGCGCGCCCCCCTCTCCTGGTGTGCCTAGGTGGGTTGTACCCACCTGGTGGCCCCAATGATGACCCCCTGATACTATAAATTCACATTATTCCAGAAAAAAATAAGGGAGAAAGAATTATCGCGATCCATGAGACGGAGCCGCCGCCAAGCCCTATTCTTCCTCGGGAGGGTAGATCTGGAGTCTGTTTGGGCTCCGGAGAAGGGGGTCTTCGATCTTCGTCATCACCAACCTATCTCCATCGCCAATTCCATGATGCTCCCCACCGGGAGTGAGTAATTCCTTCATAGGCTCGGTGGTCAGTGAGGAGTTGGATGAGACTCATCATGTAATGGAGTTAGTTTTTTTAAGGCTTGATCCGTAGTATCCACTATGTTCTTAGATTGATGTTGCTATGACTTTGCCATGCGTAATGCTTGTCACTTTGGGCCCGGGTGCCATGATTTCGGATCTGAACCGTTTATGAATCATCATTATATCCTTGTTTTAGATCCAATCTTGCAAGTCATAGTCAGCTACTATGGTTATGATCCGACAACCCCGGAGTGACAACAACCGGGCCCACTCCCGGTGATGACCATAGTTTGAGGAGTTCATGTATTCACTATGTGTCAATGCTTTGTTCCAGTTCTCTATTAAAATGAGACCTTAATATCCCTTAGTTTCCAATATGGACCCTGCTGCCACGGGAGGGTAGGACAAAAGATGGCATGCAAGTTCTTTTAATAAAGCACGTATGGCTATTTATGGAATACATGCCTACATTATATCGATGAACTAGAGCTAATGTTGTATCGCCCTAGGTCATAACTGTCTCATGATGAATATCATCCAACAAATCACTGATCCAATGCCTACGAATTTATCCTTATTGATCTTGCTGCATTACTATTGGTATCATCACTATTACACTTTCTACAAATTACTGCTATCACTGTTACTGTTACCGTTGCTACTCTCACTACTATCAAAACTATCAAACTACTTTGCTACTGATCATATTGCTGCAGATAATTAATCTCTATGTGTGGTTGAATTGACAACTCAGCTGCTAATACCTTCAAATATTCTTTGGCTCCCCTTGTGTCGAATCTATAAATTTGGGTTGAATACTCTACCCTCGAAAACTGTTGCGATCCCCTATACTTGTGGGTTATCAAGAGTGTCTAGATTGGATCTGTGGTTTCTGGAATTTGTGGCGGTTGGAATTGATTTTCGTCGACTCCCCTAGGGTTTCTGGAATATTGGGGTATTTATAGAGCAAAGAGACAGTGCGGGAGGCCACTGAGGTGGGCACAACCCACCTAGGCGCGCCTGGGGGCCCTGGCGCGTCCTAGTGGGTTGTGCTCCCCTCAGGGCACCCCCAGGTGCTTCTTCGTCCCAATGGGTGTCTTCTCGTCCATAAAAAATCCACAAAAAGTTTCGCTACGATTGGACTCCATTTGGTATTGATTTTCTGCAATGTATAAAACAAGCAAAAAACAGCAACTGGCACTTGGCACTATGTCAATAGGTTAGTACCAAAAAATGATATAAAATGATATAAAATGATTATAAGATGATTGTAAAACATCCAAGAAGGATAATATAATAGCATGGAACAATCAAAAATTATAGATACGTTGGAGACGTATCAGTGCCCTAGAAGCATATATTCCAGAACCACTAGAAGCATCCACGAAAATACTTTTCCGCCGCCGCAACCTTCTGTTCCTGTGTGATCCCATCTTGGGGCCTTTTCCAACATCCTGCCAGAGGGGGATTCGATCAGGGAGGGCATCTACATCAACTCTATTGCTCTTCCAATGAAGCGTGAGTAGTTTACCACAGACCTATGGGTCCATAGCTAGTAGCTAGATGGCTTCTTCTCTCTCTTTCATTCTCAATACCATATTCTCCTCGATGTTCTTGGAGATCTATCCGATGTAATCTTCTTTTGTGGTGTGTTTGTCGAGATCCGATGAATTTTGGATTTATGATCAGCTTATCTATGAATATTATTTGAATCTTCTCTGAATTCTTATATGCATGATTTGATATCTTTGTATTTCTCTTCGAATTATCGGTTTGTTTTAGCCAACTAGATTGGTTTTTCTTGCAAGGGAGATGTGCTTAGCTTTGGGTTCAATTTTGCGTGATTTCACCCAGTGACAAAGTAGGGGTAGCGAGACACATATTGAAGTGTTGCCATCGAGGATAAAAAGATGGGGTTTCATCATATTGCTTGAGTTTATTCCTCTACATCATGTCATCTTACTTAAGGCATTACTCCGTTCTTTAGGAACTTAATACTCTAGATGCATGCTGGATAGCGGTCGATGTGTGGAGTAATAGTAGTAGATGCAGGCAGGAGTCAGTCTACTTGACACGGACGTGATGCCTATATTGCGTCATAACTTTGCGATTTTCTATCAATTGCTCAACAGTAATTTGTTTACCCACTGTATTATTTGCCTGCATGAGAGAAGCCTCTAGTGAAACCTATGGTCCCCGGGTCTATTTTCCATCATATTAGTTTCTAATTTACTATTTTGCAATCTTTTATTTTCAGATCTATAAACCAAAAAAACTCAAAAATATTTTATCTTTTGTTTAGTTCTATCTATCTCTATCAGATCTCACCTTTGCAAGTGACCGTGAAGGGATTAACAACCCCTTGATCGCGTTGGGTGCAAGTGTTTGATTGTTTGTGCAAGTGCATCTATTGGGGACTTGCGTGTTTCTCCTACTTGATTGATACCTTGGTTCTTAACTGAGGGACATACTTATCTCTACTGTGTTGCATCACCCTTTCCTGTTCAAGGGAAAAACCAACAAAGCTCAAGAAATAGCAATCGTAGGTGTGTCTCATCCATTGGATGGATGACATCTGTGCCAACATGGAGCTGACACGTGGTTCCTTCGGCCAATGAGAATTTTACACATGGAAAATTGCTATTGGTCGTGGCTGTTAACGAGTTATCGGATTCAAAACCGGATCCGATTTCTTAACGGTGACCCATTACGGTGGATGCCACGTGTCGGTTACCCTTAATGATAACACTTCCATGATGCGACATTTATCGTCATGGAAGTGGACACTTCCATGATGATAATTTGAGTATTATCATGGAACACTTCTACGACCGCAAATGTATGACTATCTTGATTCTGTCATAAAATCGTTATAGATATACATGCATGACAGAAAACGTGACCTACTATGACAACCACATATTATCACGGAAGTGTTTTTTGTAGTGATGGTTGTGGATGAATGACCTCCCATCCCGGTAGCTAGGGTTAAGGAGGTGTATATAAGGAGCCTTCCTAGCCTCCTCTCTTGATGGGCTTCATCCAAGGGCTCAAGATGAGCCTTAGCCTCGACCAATCTCTTCTTTATGAGCCAAGAATCTTGTGGGATCGAATGGGGACGAAATCGGTGAAAAATCCGGTATGGAAGGGCAACTTTTGGAGCTGTCTGCACATCAAACGACCGCGCGCAGTCGTATGGAACGTCGTCTTTTGATGTGACCTCCTACGGTAAAACGGTTGTCATTTCTTCACATGAACTCGGAATTTCACATTCTTGGGCTTGTTGGATTCGTATGAACAACACCGATCCATTTCTAGTCTTAGATCTTAATTTTGGAGCATTTTGAAAAAAAATGACTTTTCCCGACCTTCGAAATGGCTAAGTCTTACCCCTTGCTGACTCTGTATCGAACCTATCCTTGGTCCTTTCATCGTGCTTGGTCCTAGGTTGCTCCGAAACACATGTATACACAAGAAAACAAAGAAAACTAATAAAAACCAAATAAAATAATAAAGATGCAATACTCACAAGGGAAAGTGTAAATACCGTCAAACATGCACAATGGACAACTATTTGGTTCAACGGGACATGATATATAAAGAGAACATGCAACAAATGATCTCTAAAAGTGCATAAAATATAGAGCCATCAAGTGTCTGAGATTGAATTATTTCTATGCAGCTCTAGGATAGTTCCTAGAAGAGAAGTCGTCCAGATGGTACCTGATTTTCTTGAAGGGTGAAAAAACACCAGGTCGACATGCACATCCAACATCTCTTAGGTAGAACTTACCATGAGGGATATTCATGCCATCAAGTCGAGCCATGTTTTCAGCAAGAATGTTAGCATCATGAGTTGATCCTTCCCAGCCAGCTAACACACATATGAACTTCAGATCAAAGTTAACAACAAGAAGCAACGTCAACAATAGCCAGCTAACACATATGTGACCTTTGTTCGTCCATAACCTAATGGCGACACCGATGGTGTGGTAAGCAATGGCGCTACACCGTGTACCTAATGACCTAATAGAGGAGGGGTTTGTATGCTTCTTACCCCCTTTGGAGCTGATGACCCACCCATCACGTAGACGAGGAAGATACGACGGAGGGGAGAAGCAAGTCTGGTTGCCAGAGATTTTGAAGTCGTCGTCTTTGATCTGAGTCACCTTCGCTGACTGTCGCAAAGAACCGAGAATGGGGTTGTCCTAGCGCTAAAGGTGAGTGTGTAAATTGGAGGAGGGATGCTAGATTTTGCGTCATCCCGTGCCGGTGGATTTTCGTCTCCCATCATCTCCGCTCCGATTTCGCCTGCATCGCCGTGTACGTCGTTGTCAGTGGCGGAGCTAGCATTTGGGAACAGGGTGGTCCACCCCCTAAAATATTTTTTGATAAGAAATATAATTTATGAACATTCTAGCTAATTATCGATATTACATAGAAATATATCAATATGGTCTTACAAACACACTAAAATTCTCAATTAAGTCTAAGTTTTGCATTAAAAAAACCTACATAGTACATACCTTAAGGATTTATTCGAGGCAGAAATGATGTGCAAAATTATGCATGTGTTCGCTTCATCTACAAGATAGCATAGCACAACAACAACAAAAACCTAAGCCAGAAATTGGTAAGCTGATAAGCCCACAATGGAATACATTGCACTGTTAAAAATGATAATAGAACCTGAATAACACCGACCTAAGAAATAAACTTTAAGTGCAAGTGTCATACCGTGTTCTGGAAGCCCGGCCACTCAAGGTGCTTCAATTGACTTGACTGCTCGGCCAAGACGACCACCAAGTTCCTCACACTCCTGATAATATAGGCCAATTCTAATTCATCTCATCATCAAACAACACAAATAGGGGGAGGAAGATCTGCACCTACACAGACGTCCGGGGGCAATGGAGCAGCCGCATAGGACAGGGACACACACAGCTCGCAGGGGGGCGGGAAGGAGAGGTGGGATCCTCATCGGGGGCTGGGCTCCGGATGGCGAGTCGGTGACTGATGAGGGCGGCGAGCTAGCGTTTGCAAGGCAGGAAGGGCAAGGCACAGTAGAACGAGGTGGTTGTCCCCTGGCTCGATGTAGAACGATTGCGTGGTTGTGGGTTGTGGCTACGTTGATCCCTGGGTAAGTGTTATTGGGTCATCTTATTTCTCTGGCTCGGTTAAAGATCCATAGGTATCATAGGACAATTGCCCGTGTATTGCAACGGGAGATACACAATTGAAACCTTGTCATGATAGGGGAAATAGGCAAGAAAGAATCAATTGTACATGACACAGAGTAACATACAGCTCACCATCAGTTCTAGAAGATATATATATATATAGGTATGATGAGATTTCCACTTGAGCAGGAGCATGTATTATTATGCATTGCATCCAACCGAGCATGACCACATTCATGTTGTTTATCTCTAGTCTTCACGATTAGTAACAAACATATGCATGGATAGACCAAGTAAAAATTACACCCTACTAATCCCAAGTGATATTTCATCCACCCTTATCCCAAACATGCATGCTTATAGACAACCTAAAATGTCAGATCCTTCAAAACTATATGAATATATGATCGATTAGTACAGAACAAAAAAATGAACCAAGTAAATTCAATTTTCTTTTGGTAAAAAAATATGAAAGCTATAGAACTCATTGAATGTACACTTTCTTCAGTTAGAGTTCCTTCATAAGTCAATGAACTTGGTAGTCAACAGACAGCTTACTAACTATTTACACATCTTGATACAATAGAATGCAAGCACCTGATTTGTAAAATGGGGATTGAACTGTTTAACCTCTAGAAGGGAGAGTAGGATACTCCGGTTGGCTGAATGTGGAACGAATAGAACATTTTGAAATGCACCTGAGCTCTTGGGGGCATCGTTGATTTGATTCGTACTCAGTTGAGGGTTCCAGCGTATATATAGACATATGTATGGACACACCAAAGAAGTATCATGTTCTCACTTGAATTTTGGTTGCTCCAAACGCTTCTAAAGAATCAACTACCCTGCAACATATATGAAATCAATAAGTACACCTGGCACAAAATAGCTGACATAATAGTATGTATGGACACACCAACGAAGTATCGTGTTCTCAATTGAATTTTGATTGCTCCAAACACTTCTAAAGAATCAACTACCCTGCACAATATATGAAATCAATAAGTACACCTGACACAAAATTGTTGACATAATAGTTTTTTAGTTACAGAAGTAAGAAATTCAGCTTGCATCTTAAATACAAAAATGATATCTGAATTGTCATTCTAAGTGTCACTCTCAGCTATCAATATGAACATATTGAAAAAAAATATTTCAGTATCTCCATATGGCCTGAATCACCCGTCTATTACTGCATTTAAAATGCATATCATAGAGTGACTCGAGATTTTGAACAAAACACAAAGATGTCCATTCAGGACAAAATAACCTCGGATGCATTTACAGAGAAGTGAGAATGTCCAGTCTTTGCCAATCTGGCTCATTACAATCATCATACACGGAAGCTCGACATTGAGAAAATAAAGTGTTAGAATAAATCCGAGGTGCTCCGTCGATCTACCGAGGACCAAGCAATCACACAAGCATGACACCAAGATTTGTTAACGAGGTTCACCATCATGGATACATCCCCGGGGCATGACTACGGGTGCTCCTCCCCGTGACACCGTCACAATACCGCACCTCGGCCGCCCGGGCGCCGGCAGATGCCGCTGGCTCCCCCCCCCATACCTGTGCTATTATGTTGGCATAGATTACATCGTGTGTCTACCTTGCTATATATGAGAGGTCTAGGATACAAGTGTCCTATTAGGACACAACTCTTACCCTGTCTACACACAGTCCAAAACCAAATCCAATTGTAACCTACCTTATACAATAATATTCGACACAATTCTAACAAACTCCACCTTGGCGAATATTCTCCACCACCTTGAATTCATTCATGCGTCGAACCTCCATGTACATTGGACTTGAGATACGTCATGAGCACCGCTGCTACTCCCAGACTCCATGTGACTCCACCTGCAAATGTGGTCCCTTCTCGTCTTCTTCACAGTCAACACTCGAGCAAAATTAAGTTCCTCGTTACTCTACTTTGTGCTCCCAACTTCCAGAGAATCCGTTCAATGCCATCACACACCGACCACTGTCTGCGTGAAAATGAACAACTCACATATTGGACGCCACACATAAGAGTTACCTGAACTCAACGTCATCGCTCTTCATTGACCGTCTGTCTGAAACTTGAAGGAATTTCACCATCACCCTGTGTCACCCTAAGTCAAATTCGCAATTGTCTCAGCCTTCTTTCGGATAGTCTCTAGCATGTCCCACAGCTATAGCACTCTGCCTCCTTCTATCTTGTCATCCGCACTTTGCCATGTGCACCGAGCACCACAGAATATACGGCCATGTACTCTCGCTATTTTGATAATTTTAGACTTTTCGTCACTTTCTTAGATTCTCCATGGTCAACTCCTGTCCATCAACTAGCACCGATAGACCCAGTCACCAACTTGAATCCGATACTCGTCAACACTGCTTCAGCACCCCCTGCACAATTTGTCTGACCACATGTCTGACCACCAGTGCCTTGGCATGTCGTCGTGTCCCGTGCTTACCGCATGCCTCGCCGCTATCACCGCATTGATCCTCTGCTGTCCTGGTCGAGTCTCCTGGGTATCTTGCCCACACCGCCTCAACCCCCACTGCAGAGAACCATCGATCATCACCGACCGATGCCGAGTATCACGTCTCCAATAGACCACTGGTACCCAGTCTGAAACCACGTGTCTCTCGCTATCCCATTGAAATAGGCTTCGATTCTCTGACGTCTTACACCGTAGCCCCTCCATCAGCACAGAGTGAAGTCGTCCATCAGACTTCAGCTCCACCTTCAACATGACTCCATGTAGCTACGCTATGCTACCCCGCGCCCTGTCGACTTCAATCTCTCTCATGTGTGCACCATCTTGAATCAACCTTGCGCCATAGTTTGTCGAAGCCGCACAAGCCCTCAGGCCTGCACCACGTGTTTCCACGCCCCAGAAGTTGGCCACCATCAGCATCATGCTCTTATGTCATCGTCGCTGAAATCACCATCTGTAACGCCCTCGATGCGGCTATATCTCCCACGTGTCGAAGCCCGACTTAGAGGCATAACCGCATTGAAAGCAATGTCGCAAGTGAGGTAATCTTCACACAACCCATGTAATACATAAGGGAAAGAGATACATAGTTGGCTTACAATCGCCACTTCACACAATTACATGAATAAAGCATTACATCAACCAGATACAATCAGGGTCCGACTACGAAACCAAAATAAAAGAAGAACCCCAAATGCGACAAGGTCCCCAATCGACCCCAACTGGGCTCCACTACCGATCAACTAGAATGAAACAACACAAAGGACAAGATCTTCATCGAGCTCCTCCTGAGCTTGGTTGCGTCATCTGCACGGTAACCTCGGCACCTGCAAGCTGGTTTTGGAAGTATCTGTGAGCCACAGGGACTCAGCAATCTCGTACCCTCGCGATCAAGACTATTTAAGCTTATGGGTAAGGTAAAGGTATGAGGTGGAGTTGCAGCAAGCGACTAGCACATATGGTGGCTAACATACGCAAATGAGAGCGAGAAGAGAAGGCAAAGCACGGTCGATAAAAATATGATTAAGAAGTGATCCTAAAACAACCTACGTCAAGCATAACTCCAACACCGTGTTCACTTCCCGGACTCCGCCGGAAAGAGACCATCACGGTTACACACGCGGTTGATGTATTTTAATTAAGGTCAACTTTAGGTTTTCTACAACCGGACGTTAACAAATTCCCATCTGCCCATAACCGCGGGCACGGCTTTCGAAAGTTCAAATCCCTGCACGGGTGTCCCAACTTAGCCCATCACAAGCTCTCACGGTCAACGAAGGATATTCCTTCTAGCGGGAAGACCCGATCAGACTCGGAATCCTGGTCACAAGACATCCTCGACAATGGTAAAACAAGTCCAGCAAGACCACCCGCTGTGCCGACAAATCCCGATAGGAGCTGCACATATCTCGTTCTCAGGGCACACCGGATAAGCTAAGCGTACAGGAGCCAACGTAACCCAAGTTGCCAAGGGACGGCCCCGCACGGTGCTCTGGGTTGGACCAACACTCAGAGGAGCACTGGCCCGGGGGTTTAAATAAAGATGACCCTTGAGTCTGCAAAACCCAAGGGAAAGAAAAGGCTAGGTGGCGAATGGTAAAACCAATGTTGGGCCTTGCTGGAGGAGTTTTATTCAAGGCGAACTGTCACGGGGTTCCCATTATAACCCAACCGTGTAAGGAACGCAAAATCCGGGAACATAACACCAATATGACGGGAACTAGGGCGGCAAGAGTGGAACAAAACACCAGGGATAAGGCCGAGCCTTCCACCCTTTACCAAGTATATAGATGCATTAATTAAATAAGATATATTGTGATATCCCAACAAGTAAACATGTTCCAACAAGGAACAACATCTCCATGTTCCAACAAGGAACAAGCTTCAATCTTCACCTGCAACTAACAACGCTATAAGAGGGGCTGAGCAAAGTGGTAACATAGCCAAACAACGGTTTGCAAGGATAAGGTGGGTTAGAGGCTTGGTTCAACAATATGGGAGGCATGACAAGCAAGTGGTAGGTATCGCAGCATAGGCATAGCAAAAGAGCGAGCAACTAGCAAGCAAAGATAGAAGTGATTTCGAGGGTATGATCATCTTGCCTGAAATCCCGCAAGGAATAAGAACGAGTCCATGAAGAAGACAAACGGACGTAGACGAACGGGTCCTCACAAACGCGACGTTACCTGAACCAACCCGAAGAAGCAAACACCGGAAAGAATCACACAACATAGTAAACAACCAACACATGAACATGGTATGAATATGCGGGATGCGGTATGCGATGCATATGCATGATTTGAAAAGGAATGATTGAACCTGGCCTCAACTTGGAAATCCAAGAGTGCCACTGGAAAGAGGAGATGATTTCAGTTGAAATCAATATAAAGATCGCCGGAATCGGATGCACGGTTTAGAAATGGCAAGCAAAACAAATATGGCACCGGTCTGCGATAAACAGCAAGTAGCCATCTAAATGCAACAAGTTAAATAAGCTACAACACTCAAACATGGCAAAAAAATACATGGCAGGTATCCACTCATAATGCTTGACAAAAGATAAACACTGAGCTACGGCCAATTCATCCATTAACAGGTTCAAACAAGCATGGCAAAAGTGCAATTGATATACAGGTTTCAGACTTAGTGAAATTAACACTTGTCTAGAATTTCAGATCAAGTAGCACACTTTGGAGCATGAAAACTATATGCTAGAGGAGCTTAACATGGAAAAGCAAGACATGGCATGGAGCTACTCAAAGAGCTTAACAAAAGTCCCTTAGTGAGCTTGAGCCAAAAGGGATCAGAAAATACAATTGCAAGCATGTTGTCGGTGTACTAGAATAGGGGTACCCTAGTACCCTGAACTTGTGCACGGGCAGTTGCAGCACCCCGCGGCAAGGCTTGCCGGGCGAACGCCAAGATCCCCCAAGGTTCCCTTGGAGCCATCCAAGAACAAAGTATTTAAGCTAAGGAGACAAGGCTCCGGCAAGAGGAGCTTGCTGGGAAGGCCAACCAAGGCGCTCCAAGGAACTTGCCGCGACGCGCCACACGCTCCGGCAAGCCAACAAGGCCCCGGCAAGAGGAGCTTGCCGGGAAGACTAAATAAGGTACCCCGAGGCCCGGTGAGCGACGAGCTTCTGGACCCGACAAGATAACAACAGCGGCAAGGCGCTTGCCGCGGCAGGCGGCCACTCTGTGCCCATGCTCCAGCGCATCCACCAACGTGTCGCTCTGGGGGCCTCTCCAGGCACGCGTGGCGGGAGGCTGTGCAGCCAGCGGTGCGCAGTGGCATGCGAAGCTGACAATATCGCCATGGTGGCGAACGGTGGCGCCCCTAACGGTCCTTTTCTGCACTGTTCGGGCGACTCAGACGGGCATTTAATGCCCTTGTCCCCTGCCGTCAGGGTTAGGTAGGGTGCACTGTACAAGTAACTGTATCAACTACCTCGCTTTTTACGTTTTTACCCTCCTCTGCGTTGCCACCTGTCGGTGACCCCTTTAGCGTATAAAAGGAGGCCCATGCGCAATGTAGAGGGGGTTCGGACAGTTCGCTTCGATTCATTCGTAGCCCAGAAAACATCACGCTCTCTCTCTCGAGAGCAAGAACACCAGATAATACAACCAGACAAGCAGCAGTAGGAGTGTTATCTCTCCGGAGAGCTCCGAAGCTGGGTAAACTGCTCGTGTGCCTCGCCTCGATCTGCTCTTCGTGCGATCTCCGCCCCCCGCCGAACCGAAAGGGGCCCGGTCCGCCGGCCCCATAGGTGTTCGAGGATCAGTTTCCCCGACATCTTTGGCGCGCCAGGTAGGGGCGTGTCGAGATTGTGTGAACCTGATCCGGCGTTCACACGAGCTAGATCTTTATTCCCTTCATCAACATGCCACCGAAGAAGAAGACTTCGGCGGCAGCCGCTCCGTCCACGTCACTTCCGCCACCGTTGGAGCAAACGGGTGGTGGAATGGACGCCGGCGGAAGAAAGGATGTTGACGAGGAAGCTCATGATGCCGCCGGGTCCAAGAACAAGGCTGCACAAACCTCGGCGACTGTGCATGTTCCACGCCACTCTCAGGAGGCGCAAGATCAACAGCGTCATGGCACTAGCAGTGCCATTCGCATGATAGGCCAAGACCAAGCTGGTGGATCTCGGGGCGCTCAAGACCAGCATGCACGCCAGCGTGCTAGCACGAGCGGGGCACGGTCGCCTGGACGGGATACTGCTCCTTCTAACATAGTCAGAAGTTCGAGCACGTCCCGTTCCTCGCGCCGTCCGCCACTGCTACCCACCACTCCAGCAGAAGCTTTGGCACGAGCTCAACTTCTCCTAGATTACCCTCCGACGTCGGACAAGATCGACGAATGGAGGGCCACCATTCAGAGTCTCATCGGCTACGCCAACGGCGACACTCCACGGCGGCCGAGCGTGTCACCGCCGCGGCAGGGTTGCCGGACGCGAGCTGGTGGCGACGAAACGGGCGGAGGTGCAACTACCATGCAATCACCACCCCGAAGGCCAAGATCGCCGACTCGCCGGATCCACCTCGACAGCGACTCCACTGCATCGTCGGATCCACGAGCTCATCGCGATCAGCGCCAAGTTCTTCATGATCGACAACAAGAAGACACTCGAACCCGCATCGAGCGCCGAAGAGAAGCGCGACGTCAATCCGACAAGCGCGCTGGGCCCTCTGTTGACATGCATGCGCCAGGGGAACCAGGCGATCTGCCGTACGCGGTAGGTTGTCCTGCATTCACTCGTGAGCTACGGCAAGTCCAGTGGCCCAGCACAAAGAACTTCAAGCCAGACGTACCGGAGAAGTACGACGGCAAGACGCATCCGTCAGAGTTCCTCAGCATCTACACCATTGCGGTACAGGCTGCCGGGGGACGAGATGACAAGATCCTTGCCAACTACTTCCCGCTGGTGCTCAAGCCCAACGTCAGATCCTGGCTCATGCACTTGCCGGACAACTCCATATCCTCTTGGGCTGATCTGTGCCATCAGTTTGTCGGCACCTTTACAGGCGGACACAAGCCTCATGGCCAGGAGAGTGATCTTCATCTGCTCGCCCAGAAGGAAGGAGAGCCACTACGCAAGTACATTCAGAAATTCAGTAGTGTGCAGCACAACATCCCAGACGTCCACCCTGCCGCGGTGATCAGCGCGTTCCATCAGAACGTGCGAAACCGCAGGATGCGGGAGGAAATGGCGATGTGCAAGATCAGGAACGTCAGTGAGTTATATGCATTGGCCGACAAGTGTGCCCGTGCTGAGGAAGGGAGGAGACTCCCCGGAGAAAATATAGGAGCGGGAGGATCTGACAGTGAAGATGCTGCCCCGACAAAGAAAAACCGGCGGCGGAACAACAGAAGGAGGAAAGGCAAAGAAGTGCTAGTCGTTGAGCAGTCCGGCAACGGTGGCAGCACCAAGGAAGCCAAAGCTGGTGACTCCGGTAAGGGGGTTGCCGCGGAGGTGGCGGTCGCCGACAAACAGGACGGCACCAACAAGCAGTATTGCAAGATCCACCGCACCAAGGGCCATGATCTCCAGAACTGTAAGAAAGTCGAACAGCTTGTTGAGCAACAGAAAGCTGAATACAAGCGGCGCGACAAGGAGAAGGCCCAGGAAGGAGCTGGTGGATCCGGCAAGAAACGTCCCAGCCGAGGAGGACGCCGCGGCAAGGCCAAGCAGCAGCAAGGAGACAGACCTGCTCGCGGCCGCGACAAGGATGAAGATGATGATGACGATGAAGACATGGATGATGAGGAGACTGATGAGCAGGAGTTCCAGAAAGCCACAGAGGTCCTGTGCGTTGACGGTGGTGCTTCTCTGCATGCCTCGCACTGCCAGCTCAAGCAGTGGGTGCGGGAAGTTAATGCAGCAGAACCACCCGTCGAGTCACGCAAGCCTCTGAAATGGTCCGGCACGCCTATCATCTTCGACATTGAGGACCATCCTGATCGCATAACTGGGGTCAGGTGCTTGTCGATGCTAGTTTCACCAACAATCCGCAACCTCAAGGTCACTAAGATGCTAGTTGACGGCGGGGCCGGCTTGAACCTGATCTCCTCCGTGGTGCTCCAGAAACTCCAGATCCCTGACAGCGAGTTCGAAGAGACCGGTACATTTCAAGGAATCAACCCAGGAAGGAGCAAGCCGAAGGGAAAGATCACGTTGCCGGTAACGTTTGGCAGCGAGCTGAACTTCAGGACTGAGAGGGTCACGTTTGACGTTGCCGACTTTCCATTACCTTACAATGGAATCCTTGGCCGACCGGCACTCGCCAAGTTCATGGCAGCCTCTCACTATGCGTACAACATACTGAAAATGCCAGGCCCAATAAGTGTCATCTCTGTCCCTGGCGACAAGAAGGATGCTCTTGTCTATGCCGACAAGATCTACCGGGAAGCAGCAGCCACAGCAGAACGCAAGACACTTGCCGCTGAAGCTCCCAGGGGGAAGAAGAAGACCAAGTCCGGCAAGAGCTCTGATGCCCACTCCGGCAAGCGCACCTCTTCGGAGTGCTGCGCTACCGTCGAGGACACACCATCGAGCTCCACCGGCAAGCGTAAGAAGGCAATGGCAGCTCCACCTGAGACCAAGAAGGTGTCCGTCAAGGAGGGCGGCACTGGTGGTACCTTCACCATCAGCGCCACTCTTGACCCCAAATAGGAAAGCGCGCTCGTTGCTTTCCTGCGGGCGAATGTCGACGTGTTTGCGTGGCAACCGTCTGATATCCCTGGTGTTCCCAGGAAAGTAATTGAGCACCACCTTGCCGTCTGTCCTCATGCGCGGCCCGTCAAGCAGAGAGTAAGGAAGCTGGCAGTAGAGCGCCAAGAATTCATCACAGAAGAAATCAAGAAGTTGGAAGCAGCAAGCCTTGTCAGACGAGTACTCCATCCCACGTGGTTGGCCAATCCTATTGTTGTGCGCAAGGCTAACGGGAAATGGAGACTTTGTATTGACTTCACTGATGTTAATAAAGCTTGTCCCAAAGACCCATTTCCCTTGCCGCGTATTGACCAGATTGTTGACTCCACAGCCGGCTGTGATTTGCTTTCATTTCTTGATGCATACTCAGGATACCATCAAATCTTCATGGCAGAAGAAGATGAAGAGAAAACCGCATTTATCACCTCGTGTGGCACGTACTGCTTCATACGGATGCCTTTCGGTTTGAAGAATGCTGGTTCAACATTCGCAAGGGTAGTCCACCATGCTTTTGAGCCGCAAATGCACAGAAATGTGGAAGCTTACATGGATGACATAGTGGTCAAGAGCAAGAACAAGGCGACCCTGATTCAAGATTTAGACGAGACATTTGCAAATCTGCGCAAGATCAACCTCAAGCTTAACCCCGAGAAGTGCGTGTTCGGAGTCCCTTCCGGCAAGCTTCTCGGGTTCTTCGTGTCTCAGCGGGGAATTCAAGCCAATCCCGACAAGATCAAAGCCATTGAGCAGATCGAAGCACCAAAGCGCGTCAAGGATGTACGAAGGCTTGCCGGTTGCGTGGCTGCTCTCAGCAGGTTTATCTCTAGATCTGCTGAGCGCGCCCTGCCATTTTTCAAAATTTTGAAAAAGGCAGGTCCAATAAAATGGACTCCGGAAGCGGAGGCCGCGCTGCAGGACTTGAAGAGATACCTGTCCTCCACTCCAACGCTTGTCGCACCTAAACTACAAGAGAAGTTGCTGCTGTATATAGCGGCAACCAATCAAGTGGTTAGTGTTGCGTTAGTGGCGGAGAGGGAGGCGGATGATGAGCCAGCAACCACGGCAGATCCATCCAGCGACAAGCAGGGGGCTTCGCCGACAAGATCTGGTCCCGACAAAGATGGATCTGCGCAGGAATATGATAAGATGCCGAAGAGAATGGTGCAGCGCCCAGTTTACTTTGTCAGTTCTCTTCTGCAGGGGGCTAGATCAAGGTACTCTGGTGTGCAGAAGTTGCTTTTCGGCCTCCTCATGGCCTCGAGAAAGCTGCGCCATTACTTCCAAGCACATGAGATCACAGTCGTCACTCGCTTTCCGCTGAAGAGGATACTGCAAAATCCAGAAGCAACGTGCAGGATTGTCGAGTGGGCGCTGGAACTGTCAAGCTTTGGCCTCAAGTTTGAGAGCACTTCAACTATCCAAAGCAGAGCATTGGCAGAGTTCAGAGCAGAGTGGACACCAACCCCAGATGAAGAAATTCCAGAAACGAGCATCCCCGTCAAAGAGACAAGCAAAGAGTGGCTGATGTACTTTGATGGTGCCTTCTCGCTGCAAGGCGCCGGTGCAGGCGTGCTGCTTGTCGCACCCACCGGAGAGCACCTCAAGTACGTAGTCCAGATGCGCTTTCCCAAGGAGCAAGCAACCAACAATACCGCAGAGTATGAAGGATTGCTTGCCGGACTCAGAATCGCAGCAGACCTTGGGATCAAGAAGCTCATTGTCAGGGGTGACTCACAGCTTGTCGTCCGCCAAGTGAACAAGAACTACCAGAGTCCATTGATGGAAGCATATGTTGATGAAGTGAGGAAGCTAGAAGAGCACTTTGACGGCCTACAAATGGAACATATCCCGAGAGCTCAGAATGACATTGCTGATGGCCTGTCAAAGTGCGCCGCACTAAAGTTACCTGTGGAACCAGGGATCTTTGTGCTCAAGTTGACTCAACCATCCGTAACACCCTCAACTGGACAAAGCAAGAAGAGGAAGTTGGTTTCTGGCGACTACTTTCCGGCAGAGCTCCCCGAAGCCGCCGCCAAGAAAGTCCCCAAGATCAACACCCAGGATGCCGAGGGGCAGCCTGCTCCGGCAAACCTTATGGTTTGTTCCGTTGAAGCAGACGCTCCCGACAAGTTTTGCTCCGGCAAACTTGCCGGGGAACATCAAGCTCCGGCAGGACCACAAGTCCTTGCCGTGGAAGCGGATGTTCCCGCAGCAGCAGATGCGCCTTTAGTCCTTGTTGTCGAGCCACAAGCTCCAGCATGGACACAGCAGATTATCCACTTCCTTCAGACAGGAGAACTTCCCGAAGAACAAGAAGAAGCGGAAATAGTAGCCCGGTAGTCAAGTATGTACCAGTTTGTCGATAGCATACTATAAATGGTGTGAAATTGAAGTGTATTCGCCGGGAAGATGGACAAAAGTTGTTGGCAGAGAAACATGGAGGCATATGTGGCCACCACATTGGCGCAAGAGCACTTGCCGGCAAAGCTTTCCGGCAAGGTTTCTTTTGGCCGACAGCCCTCCAGGATGCAACTGCACAAGTAACCAAGTGTGAAGCGTGCCAGTTCCACTCCAAACAGATACACCAGCTAGCTCAAGCTCTCCAGACGATCCCTTTATCCTGGCCATTTTCGGTCTGGGGGCTCGATATCCTCGGCCCCTTCCCCCGAGCTGTCGGGGGCTTTGAGTACTTGTACGTCGCAATAGACAAGTTCACAAAGTGGCCGGAAGTGCAGCCAGTGAGGAAGGTGACAGCACAGTCAGCAGTCAAGTTCTTCAGGTCAATTGTTTGCCGTTTCGGGATCCCTAACAGGATCATCACCGACAACGGCACGCAATTCACGAGCCACACCTTCATGCAGTACGTCCAAGACCTTGGCGCCAAGGTCTGCTTCGCTTCTGTTGCCCATCCAAGAAGCAACGGTCAAGCAGAGAGGGCAAATGCTGAAGTGTTGCGCGGGCTCAAGACCAGAACTTTCGACAGGCTGCACAGGTGCGGAAAGAACTGGATCGAGGAGCTGCCGATGGTTCTTTGGTCGATCAGAATGACGCCAAATCGAGCCACTGCCCAGACACCTTTCGCTCTAGTCTATGGAGCAGAGGCAGTTCTCCCCACGAAACTCGTATACGGATCACCTCGAGTGCTTGCTTATGATGAGCTTGAGCAAGAACAGCTGCGACAAGACGACGCGCTGCTCCTTGAGGAAGGTCGTCTTCAGGCTGCTGTACGAGCTGCTCGATACCAGCAAGCTTTGCGCCGCTATCATAGCTTCAAAGTTAAAGCCAGAAGCTTCGAGGGAGGCGACCTTGTTCTTCGGCGCGTTCAGTCCGCCAAGAATTCCAACAAGTTGACGCCGAAGTGGGAAGGCCCTTATCGGGTGAGACGAGTCACAAGGCCTGGCGCTGTCCGCCTTGAGACCGAAGATGGCATTCCGGTGAGCAACTCCTGGAGCATAGAACATCTTCGTAAGTTTTTCCCATAGGGCGCGGTTGCCGGAACCCATTCCGGCAACCACCTTTTGTACAAGTCTTGCCGCTATTGCATGTAATCCTTTGTACAAAGCCGGGCGCAGATCCCGTGCAGAAGTAAAACCCCATGTGCTCCGCACAACTTGTCCATTTCATGCGTTAGTTCCTTTCTTGCATGCGATTATCTGACACTTTGTGCAGCACCTACATCCGGTAAGCAGTAACGAGCCAAAGAGCTCCATATTATTATTTTCTCTTCTTTCTCCTTTGTTTAAAGGAAAAGAAGGTTCTCTCGCACACATGTTTGCCGGGGGGGAAAGAGAAGATTGTGGTATTGGCTAGGCATCGTTCAAGCAAAGACTTGCCTTACCGGGAAGCAAATGACAGAAAAGCTAAGTTGCCAAAGTTTGAGCAATCACTTTTTAAATTTTTGAGTTATCTTCCTCGAACGACCCTGCTTTATATGGAAAACATGTGCACGGAGGAACCAACTCGTGGCTAGTTGCGCCCTTACTTTGTTTCGAGTCCGCTCAACAACTTAAGCATGCTGCATCTAGTCGCGACAAGGTTTCTTGTCGGAAGCAGCGCCGCCAGCAGGCTGCTGAAGTTCCGCACTCAGCACTCGCGGCTCGGGCGCCTGCGCCGACAAGTTCCCTAGAAGCGTAGGGTAAAAACATACAAAGGAAGGAATCTAGTAGAGGAAATAACATAGCAAATTGATAACAAAAATAAAGTTATATTACAAGATAACTTGTCGCAGCTCTAACAGACTATTTTCATAACATGATTAGCAGCGACAAGGGAAAAGAAGAAATGGGCGGCCTAGTCTACGCGTCCGCCCTCGACCCTCTTGATCTCGCTCACCTTGTCCACAATGGGTGCGACAAGGGCCTTGAGTGCATCCAGATCGGCGTCAGGCGGCAAGGACCTGAGGACGTTGGTGAATCTGAGGCCTGGATTGCGGAAGGCTACCTTCATCAGCACCTTTTGGAGAACCCCGGCGCAGATTTTGCGCGACTCGTCGGCCAGCTACTTCGGGATCCTCTCCCGGAGCCGCTGGAGTGCCGTCGCCACGCCCTTGAAGAACAGGCTGAGCTTGGCGCTGGGTTGAAGACTCTCGTCGGAAGGATACCCAAAGTCCCCCATCCCCAGCTGCGCCAGGTCCTCGTTGATGACTGCGGCAATGTTCACCAGACCCTCGGTCCAGTGCTCCACAGTGTCTCTGAACGAGTTCTGGGTAACTGTAATGCTCTCCAGCAGCGCCGCGTCAGCTTTGACCTTCTCCGACAAGGTCTTCTCCCGCTCCTTGGCGGCCTCCAGCGTCTGTGCCAGCGTGGCCAGCTTCAGCTCCAGGTCTGCTTTGGAATCCTTGGCGGCGCTGAGCTCCTTGCCTCTCTCAGCGAGAAGACCTTGCAGCTCACCGTGGGCGGCAGCATCCTTCTCGAGCTCACGCTTGAGCGCGGCAAGCTCCTCGCCACTCTTCCCAATGTTGGCCTCCAGCTGCGCCACCTTCTCCTCCAGCTCTTTCTTGGCGGCCTCTGCAATTGCCGTACCGTCCTTTGCCTCCTTGAGCACCCCGCCAAGTGCTTGCTCGCGCTCGGCGAGCTCTTCCTCGTAGCTGTCGAGGTTGGCCTTCCGCTGCACTAGTACACCTTCCCGCGCGGACTGCTTCTCGGCGGCCAGCCTTTGCTCCTCCTCAGCCTCGGCCTTCTCGAGAAGAAAGGCCATGCGCTCCTCGTCGAGTTGCTCCCGCTCCTGCGCCAGGGACCGGAGAGCTTCTTGATTTTGGCCCCAGAGCTCCTACGCACGCTTCTCCATGTCAACTCCCGCCTTCGCGACAAGCGCTTCCCAGGAAGCTAGTTTGGCTTGCCGGGCGCGGTAGAGTGACAGCAGCTTCCGCAGCAGCTCCTCCTCCTCAGGCTCACTGCTGCTGCTGCTGGGCGCGTCAACCAACGACAGTCCAGCAGAGGCGAGCACCTCCCCGTCGAAAGTTTCCCCCTCGACCGGCACTCTGGAGCTCGACGCCCAGGGTAGCTTGATGAAGATACCGTCGCCGGCCTTCAAGTAAGCGCCGGGCTGGGGCTCCTCGGAGCCCGGCTCCGCAGAAGCAGCAGAGGGATCGGCGGTCGGTGCAGCGCCTGGCGCTCCTGCGGCCTCAGGGTCGTCAGTGCGATCGCCCGACCCCTCGCCCGCTTCTGCGGCGGCAGCCCTGGCGGCCTCCTCACCGGCGGCCTCGTCAGCACCGGCCCCTTCCTCGCCGGCGCCCTCTGTCTCCATTGGCTCAGCCGCAGATGGGTCTGAAGAACGAAGAAGGGAGGAAAATCAATCAAAAATCCAAGAGAGGAAAAACGGAAGAAGCAGAACCCAAGGGAAAGTTTCTGGGCAAGTGGATTACCTGCGCCAAGATCTGCAGTTGCGGCCTCGGTCGCCGCAGGATCAGCAGTGCCGTCCCTTGCCGGAGAGTTCCCCCTTGCCGGAGAGCGCTCCCTTGCCGGGGACTCCTCCCTTGGCGGCGCAGTCGAAGCAGGTGGCACTTCGGGACCAGCTTCCGGGCGCTCCTGATGAGACTGCTCTGCTCCTGCACAAGTCAACAAGCAAGATATCAACAAAGGAAAAAGCACTCAAGCGCGCCCGGCAGCAGAAGGCTAAACTATGAACTTACGCTGGGGGCTGCGCTGGGGGCTGCTTTGAGGAGTGATTGTCGGGACTGTCAAGGTGGTCTCGGACCCACCTCCTGCTGACACGATGGGGTCATCCTCGATGACGATCACCGCGGCCTTGGCCCTCTTCGCCGCTCTCTGGGCCAGCGTCCTGAAAAGAAAGGAGTCCAGATTGGAGCAAGTCAGATACAAGATATAAACAGCAAGATTGAAGAACTACAAGTGCACCAAAGAAACTTACTCTTCTTCCTCCTCGTCGAAGCTGAGCGCGGAAAGATCGGAGTCTGGCCCTCCTCCGGTGCGGCGAGGTGGAGGAGTAGGATCCCTTGCCCGCTTGGCGGGGGCGGTGGCGGTGGCCCGGGAAGATCCCGCTCCAGTTGCCGCTGTTGCGTGAGGCGCTCTCGCGGCAACATTGCTTGCCGCGGTAGAGCGCGTCGCGGCTCGGTGGCTGTGGAGCCGGCTGCCGCCCCGCTGCGTCCCCGGCCCTGCGAAGGCGCCTTCTTGGCGGGGCCGGGGGCTCCGCCTGCGGCAAGTTTTCTGAAGGCTCGGCCTCCTCCTCGCCGGCCTCGCTCGGCTCGGCTTCGAAACCGGCAGGCTCCTCCTCGCCCATGAACTCCGCGCGTTCGGCAAGGTTTGCCGCCTCTGCAGCCTCCGCCTCCTCCACAGTAAACCCAAACACGCCCGCGGCAGCTGCGGCCGCAACCTCTTCCGCCCTAGTGGCGATGCGCTGCAGCTCCTCGCCGGTGGTGTCATGGGTGAGGCTCTTCTGCTCGTCAGCATGGACCGGCACCTCCTCCAAGTTGTCGAAGAACGCTTGTACAACGTCATCTGTAGGCTCTTGCCAAGTTGGAACAATTCCGTGTGAATCGCACAACGGCATCATGGCGCGGATCCGGTCAAGCGAAGAGTTATTGCACAAAGGAACTACGCCCCTCGGCAGTGTGAATGGGTGCTGGGGGTCGCGTTTGAATAATTCCAAGAGCATTGCGTCCAGCTCCAAGACGGTGAAGTTGTAGTTGAGGCCCGGCCGCAGCCTCATGATGTCCGCCGAATTCTTGAATTCCCAAGCGGGCCTCCCCCTCTCCTGCAGGGGGGCAATGCGGCGGAGGAGGAAATCTGCCCTGACAGCACATACGGTGAGCCCGGCAAGCCTAAGGCGAAGAATCCTAGTGATGGCGATCTTCAGCCTCTCGCCGCGCACTATTGAAGTTTGGCGCACGGCGGTGAAGGGCTGCGGATTCTCCTCAACGATCCAGCACCACTCCGCTCTCCACTCCTCCCACTTGCTGCGGAGGTCACCCTCCAAGTACGCCTCCTTCTTGCCGACTCTCGAGATCCAAGCAATCCCTCCGGTAAGCGGCTCTCCTCTCTCTACCCGAGGTATGAAGTAGTGGCGGAAAAGGGCAACACTAGGGTGGACTCCGACAAAGTTTTCGCACAAATGTGCGAAAACTGCCATGGTCAGGACAGCGTTGGGGGTGAAGTCAAGGAGGCGGAAGCCATATGTGTTCATGATATCACAGAAGAACTCCGAGAAGGGCGGGCAGAACCCGCAATAGAAGAATAGCGCGAAGAACGGGTACCCGTTTGGAGCCAACTCCGAAGCAGCGGCCGGGAGTACCCTCGTGCGCGGATGCGCACGCGTCTCCGTCGCCCAAAAGAGGTAGAAGTACTCCCTCAGCTCCTGCACGCCGAGCTGGGGGGTGAAGATCGCCCGCTCCTTCCGCAGCGCCGCGAGCCGCTGCGCCTCGGCCGACTTCACGCCCTTTCCCTTGTCGGTTTTCGGGGCCATAGCGGAGGTGGTGGGGAAGGTCGACGGCGTTGGTGATGCTGGTGGCAATGGGGGGTGGAGCGCTGCTCTCTCGGCTTCGAGAAGAAGGGGGGAGCGGCGGAGTTTCTTGAAGATGAAGTAGCAGCAACCAGCGAGGGGGAACGAACTGCCCTTGTTTTCCTCTGCTTATAAAGAGGGACGGGGCGGACGTTTCGGCCTTCCAAATAAACAACCACCCACGATCTCTCCCACAATGCCGCATTCAACGCGTGCCGTTATGGGAGAGCGCGGTGGATACGGAGCAAGATTCGGTATGGCCCAGTCCGCGTGTGCCCGTGCCCTGACTTGGGCCTGGCCCAACAGCGCTCGGCACCGTGTCTAGCCCAGGCCCGGGGGCTCCTGTCGGTGTACAAGAATAGGGGTACCCTAGTACCCCGAACTTGTGCATGGGCAGTTGCAGCACCCCGCGGCAAGGCTTGCCGGGCGAACGCCAAGATCCCTCAAGGTTCCCTTGGAGCCATCCAAGAACAAAGTATTTAAGCTAAGGAGACAAGGCCCCGGCAAGAGGAGCTTGCCGGGAAGGCCAACCAAGGCGCTCCAAGGAACTTGCCGCGACGCGCCACGCGCTCCGGCAAGCCAACAAGGCCCCGGCAAGAGAAGCTTGCCGGGAAGACTAAACAAGGTACCCCGAGGCCCGGTGAGCGACGAGCTTCTGGACCCGACAAGATAACAACAGCGGCAAGGCGCTTGCCGCGGCAGGCGGCCACTCTGTGCCCACGCTCCAGCGCATCCACCAACGTGTCGCTCTGGGGGCCTCTCCAGGCGCGCGTGGCGGGAGGTTGTGCAGCCAGCGGTGCGCAGTGGCATGCGAAGCTGACAAGATCGCCATCGTGGCGAACGGTGGCGCCCCTAACGGTCCTTTTCTGCACTGTTCGGGCGACTCAGACGGGCATTTAATGCCCTTGTCCCCTGCCGTCAGGGTTAGGCAGGGTGCACTGTACAAGTAACTGTATCAACAACCTCGCTTTTTACGTTTTTACCCTCCTCTGCGTTGCCACCTGTCGGTGACCCCTTTAGCGTATAAAAGGAGGCCCATGCGCAACGTAGAGGGGGTTCGGACAGTTTTCTTCGATTCATTCGTAGCCCAAAAAACATCACGCTCTCTCTCTCGAGAGCAAGAACACCAGATAATACAACCAGACAAGCAGCAGTAGGAGTGTTATCTCTCCGGAGAGCTCCGAAGCTGGGTAAACTGCTCGTGTGCCTCGCCTCGATCTGCTCTTCGTGCGATCTCCGCCCCCCGCCGAACCGAAAGGGGCCCGGTCCGCCGGCCCCATAGGTGTTCGAGGATCAGTTTCCCCGACACATGTGAACATGGCAAAAACATAATCAGATCACAGACTTAGTGCAAAACTGGAGCAAGCAAATCTGTTAACGAGTAGGCATGTTTACGAGCTCGATGCACTCACTACAGAGCAAGGCATGACAAACTAAGCATACACCCATCAATAATACACATTATACAAGCTAGACATGGCAATAACAACAACATAGCATGCACGGATCAACTACAATATCCTCAGCAAAATCGCTAACAAGTAGACAATCTGCCCAGATTCACGAAATAGCAAAAGTAGAGCTCGATTTACTCAAGCTAGGGTGCTCCATAATTGCAAACAAAGACATGGATGGATTAAGCACCACAAGATTAACAAATCATCCTTACTGATCATCCTCAAAAGAGGCACGGATCACTAGGAAACAACCTGAACATATGGCATGTTGATAAAAACAGATCAAGGACTTTGTGGAATTGCTAAGTCCCTGAAATCAGCATTAACGAATGCACTACTTTGCAAGCTTGTGCTAGTCACCACACATATCACAAAAATACATGGATAGAACCTCTGGAAAGATGGCATGGCATATAACAAAACACATGTAGAGCTCAGGAGCATATCATGCACACATTAATCATGGAAAAAATGACAAATAGATATTTGGTGCAGCAGATCTGACAATTAACTCAAATAGCACTCTTCCAACAGCATTTCAGGCATCAAGATGAGCTCAAATGAAAATGATGCAATGAGAAGAAATTATGTACTCTCTGAGGCGAACATTTTGATATGCTATACAAGCAAATCGGAGTTAAGGTTGATGAGTTGTGGCATGATGAACATGGGCATTTGAATCAGGAAATCTCAGGGACTTCATGAAATTTATACCTCCGCAAAAAGTCAACGCGGGACAGAGAGAAGCGGGACGGCACGGATCCGGATCGGGGCGACGCGTTTGGATCGGGGGAGTGGTGGATCTGGTCCCGATCCACGGGACCTCGCCGGAGACGAAGGAGATGGCCGGACTCGGAGGAAAACCTCGCCGGAGACGCGGTGGAGGATGACGCGGAGCTCGTCGGAGTTGCATCGGGGGCGATCCCGGCGACCCAAGGTGGCGGCGGCGACTTGGATCTGGGCGGCGGAGCAGCTCGCAGCGGCGGGAGGCGAAAGGCGGCGGAGCGGAGCCGGCGCGGTGGCGGAGCCGGCGTGCTGCGGCGGGGCGGAGCCGGCGCGGTGGCGGTTAGATGCGGCGGCGCTGGGCGGAGGAGGCGAATGCCTCGGGCGGCGGCGGCGCACCGGGCCGGGGGGGCTGGATCTGGGCCTCCCGGGCCCGCGCGGGAGAGGCGGCGGGGCAGGCCAGGTGGCGGCGCGCGGTAGGCTGGCGGCGGCGGTGGGGTGACGTGGCGTGATGAGATTCGTCGGAGCGAGGTGGCGGCGGTGGCTGGACATTGTCCGGCGCGGTGGGAGATTTGTCCGGGCGCGAGGAGGACGAAGCTAGGGTTTGATCTGCGCGAGAATTTCAAAGGGAGACACATATTTATAGGTAGAGGGAGCTAGGAGAGTCCAAATGAGGTGCGGTTTTCGGCCACGCGATCGTGATCGAACGCTCTAGATAATAGAGAGGGTTTAGGTGGGTTTTGGGCCAAATTGGAAGGGTGTTGGGCTGCAACACACACGAGGCCTTTTCGGTCCCTCATTTAACCGTTGGCGTATCAAACGAAGTCCAAATGGCACGAAACTTGACAGGCGGTCTATCGGTAGTAAACCAAGGCCGCATGACAAATCTCGGTCCAATCTGAAAACGTTTAACACCCGCACACGGAAAGAGGTAGAAAGGGACACCGGATGAGATAGGAGCGCCGGATTTCAAACAGGCAACGGGGAAAATGCTCGGATGCATGAGACGAACATGTATGCAAATGAAATGCGCATGATGACATGATATGCAATGCATGATACGCAAGCAATGACAACGCAACAACAACGAATAATTGGAGGACACCTGGCACATCGGTCTCGGGGCGTTACAACACTCGACCACTACGAGAGGATCTCGTCCCGAGATCTAGAATGGCACCGAAGGAGCAACGGAAGAGAAAAGAGGAGAGGTAAAACTAAGTTGATTCATTGACAAACGAGTGAAACCACGGACCTTGAAAGGTTGAACAAATGAAAGAAAGAAAGCAACAGAGATGAACAAAGTTGAAAGCACTCCGTAAAGAAAGAGGAATAAGAAAGAACCGATTCGGGTAGCATTTCGATTGAAAGGAGATGAATGACTTGAAAAACGAAAGAGCTTGAGCAAAAGTGACACAACACTCTGGTTAAGTGGATAGGCATGAAAAGAATAAGGTCCTGACAAAAATAAGAAGAAAGGTTGAAAAGAGCAACATCACAATGCCTCTGGAATGAAAGAATAGAAGTTGGATCGTCGGAACATAAGAACGGAGAAGAAAACAACATCTTCTACCTCAATGAGCTTGAAAAGCATTTTAAGGAGAAGGTTTGCACGGAGTTGTTGGAAAAGCCAACAACGAAAAGAATAAGCTTGATATGGTCTTATGGAATACATCTCAAATTATGAGGTGACAACCTGCCACTCACGGGAAAAGAAATGGATTGATAAGAACAAGGATAGGAGAAGCTTATTTCACCGAGAGGATAATGAAGAACTTGGGTCAATTATAAGCACCATAATTAGCAACAATCCTTAGGGAAAGTTTTAGGTGAAATATAACCCAAGATAACTCCAATGAAGAGATTGATGGATTTTAAATAACTCATTCTTAACAACATGTGAATCATGAGACATGAACTCAAATTATCAAGAATGACATAACACCACCTCAAATGATACGGTAGAAGGAATTGCACTCCGGATAGCAAGATGAAGAAAGCTTGAACTCCTCTGAAAAGAATCTCGATGAACACTTTGAGAAGGAATTAAACCCTTGATGAACCACCATGTAGAGCCTCCATGATGAACTCCGGTAATAAAAGAATGACCGAACGAAAGGAAAAATACGTTGAAAACACAAGGTGAATCCTTGTAATGATTAGATGGATCTTCGTGATAATTAGAGCTTGGAACTCCGGGAAAAAGAGAAGATGAAACAATTGAAATCAGGAATTTGATGAGCCTCCGGAATAGGGAATTAATCATTTGGATGGAACAAGAATAAGAATTATGCTATGTGTATCCTTTAACAATTTAATTGCTGACAAGCAACGGATTTGACATACTACTTATCCTCGTAGAAAGATTAAGATAGATATAGCGCAAGCTTGACAAAGTCTTCAACAATCCACCGGTAGAATTTGAAAAGCATGAATGCATAGATATGATACACGAACTAAGAAAAACTCTTGAACGAACCACCGTAAGAATGGAAAATGGACGAATAAAAGATGAAGAAACACCGGGAAGGACTAGTAAATAAACGAAGATGCTTGAAAGAATTTAGATATATGAGAACGAAGAGATGACGAGCTGATTAGAGAACACTTGAATGAAGCACCGGTAAGATTTGGAGAATGATAGCTGAAAGCTGAGAATGAATAAATCTTAGATGATGGGCTCCGGATAAACAAGCTAAAAAGACTCTTGAATTGCTCCGGATGGATAAAAATAATTCTCACAATCAAACAATTATGAGAGGATGGCCTCGAATTAGATCCACGAATCCCTGAGAGAACGGATAAGATATGGAGGTAAAATTCTTCTTCGGTCTTCAAAACCTGAGAATGACGACAAGAAAGACCAACAAGAATTATTGAGACACTCCGGAATGAAGAATGGAAAAGTTGAGCCAACGATGAAAAGAAATTGAGAGCTCTTGGAGAAAGGCATTTGAATGATGACAATTCATCCTTACGTCAAACTTCGAAAAAAAATTGAGGATAGCTCCGGAAAAATAAGAAGAGTCAGGTGAGATCCTGGGGAAAGACTTGTGGGTTAGGGCCCACTCAAAAGAAACACCATAGAAATGGTTACTCGAAAGAGAGATTGCACCCGTTGAATTAAAAGACTTGAATGAGAGAACGTCCTCGAAGATATTGAACAACTGCAGAGTGGAAACACGAATCTTCGAGATATCTTGAGCACTCCGGAACAATTGAGTAGTGAGAAGTGGATGATTAAGAGGTGCACCGACAAGAGAAAGTATTGAAACGAGGAAAAGGTATGATCAACAAAACTTGACTTGAAACCACCGGAGAAGAAAAGGAATGAGGAATGGCGAACTTGAAGCTCCGTTAGAATCTTCATGAGAATCACCGGATACAAACATTGAAAGGAAAGAAAGAAGAGACTTCACATCAATAAAATGATACTTGATTGAGATATATGAGTCCTCGGAGCAAAGCAAGGGAGGGAGGGCGGGAAAAACAAAGGCAATTTGGGACGGATACAGCAAACACCGCTGAGAAGAACTGATACTTGATCTTCTGGATGTTGAAATGTTCGGATCCACTTGAACAGAAACACGACGGTTGAAAAGGATTGACAAGACAATCTCGATGATCAAGAATGATTAGTATTCACATAGGAATATGAGAACACCATTTGGGGAAGGTATGGAATCAACATTTGACTTCGAAGCAACTCGAATACCACAACTCAAAACAAAACAAAGGATTGGCTTGCAGAATAAGCCGGAACAAACATATGATAAAGATTTCGTCCGAAGTTTTCGTGGTGGGGCCTACACAGGCTCGATCGTACAGCACCATCATGTACAAGGCAGTGCACATGACATACGAAGCGTCCCCGAGTCGGCATAGCCAAGGACTCTTTAAGAAACAACGAGAACACTGTAAAACCAACCGTGGATAGGCGGACCACTAGACGTCAAACCCCAATTTCATATCATACATCCGTCAGAAAGATATCCTATGAACTACTTGAATTCCCACCTATAAACTCCCGAAATTTTCTAGTTATGCAATCAGGTGTTGGGGATACAGGGGAAGCATAATATCTCACCCAAAACTAACAAATCCTACATCCAGCTGTATCCATCCTTCAACACATAACCAAGAAACCTTCGGAAATCGTCTACCTCAACCTTCAAAAAGCATCCGTTATACAAGTTATGGCAATACTCCCGAACTCCCGCCCCAGTACTGGGTGGCATCGAGGTTATCTCACCAACAACTGCATAAAAGAGATTTTCGATGTCGGCGAAAACTAATCTCAGGTATTCCAGAACTGCAACGATAAAATTGTGACGACAACACCTCGGAGCTCAACTCCCCGGGACACTGCCACAACCCCTAAATGACAGGAGGCACCAAGAATAATGTTCTCGTCACAAAACCATCAGAACGATTCCAAGATACCCGCGTGATCCTAAAAAAATTAGTGAAATTTGAGAAGAGAAGAGACAAAACTCTACGTCAGGATGCCTTACCAGAGCGATGAAGGGACTGGGAAGTAAAAACAATTCCTAAACTCTCCGATATATATAATCCTAAATGACTCAAAACATTTTTCTAGGCTCAACTCGTCCGCTAATTCGATCAAGCAATGGGGCTCCTAAGGTCGGGGAAGGCTCTGATACCAACTTGTAACGCCCTTGATGCGGCTATATCTCCCACGTGTCGAAGCACGACTTAGAGGCATAACCGCATTGAAAGCAATGTCGCAAGTGAGGTAATCTTCACACAACCCATGTAATACATAAGGGAGAGAGATACATAGTTGGCTTACAATCGCCACTTCACACAATTACATGAATAAAGCATTACATCAACCAGATACAATCAGGGTCCGACTACGGAACCAAAATAAAAGAAGAACCCCAAATGCGACAAGGTCCCCAATCGACCCCAACTGGGCTCCACTACTGATCAAGTAGAACGAAACAACACAAAGGACAAGATCTTCATAGAGCTCCTCCTGAGCTTGGTTGCGTCATCTGCACGGTAACCTCGGCACCTGCAAGCTGGTTTTGGAAGTATCTGTGAGCCACGGGTGTCGTGGAATTGTCACGGCAGATGTCCTTAGTGTCAGGACTTAGTCGCGAGGCCAACGCATCTATGTGGTAGCTTGAGAGGGGTTGAGCGGGACGAGAGACACGATGTTTTACCCAGGTTCGGCCCCTCATGGTGGAGGTAAAAGCCTACATCCTGCTTCATTGATATTGATGATCATGATCACGGTTACAAGAGTGCTCTATCTCGAGAGCTATTGTCTAAACCTAACTTGTCCAACTTGTGGAACTTGTGAATCTTGTCCCTTTTGGGGAGCCCTACCCCTCCTTATATATGTTGGAGGGGCAGGTTACATGTAGAGCCCTATTAGGATTAGGACTAGTCTATCTCTAATACAAACCGGATATAAGTCCAGGTCCTAGCTCCTTGTAAGATAAATGTTCCTCATGCCTTTCCTCTTAAACCGGCCCACCATTAACATAAATCAGCATGCTGGGCCTTGGGCCTTGTCATCCATCTGGAACACGCGTCGGGTCACCAATGAGTCTTCAGGCTCGTGAATCGTCATACCAGTGAACCGCCAGACACGTAAACCGCCAAACACGTAAACCGCCAATCCTCTGGCGGTTTACCAATGAAACGCCTAGTCCGGCCGGGTTATACTTCCGTCCGGTTTACGCCGCGGGGTATATCCCCGACATTAGCCCCCAAGTTTAGCTTGGATTTATCCATGGTAAACTTATGCTGCAAAATAAACACAAGAACAAATTTGACAGGTTGTGCTCCGGGTTAAGAATTCTTGTAAACCGGTACCTGATCACCCTTAAGTCCTTGTTATTTCCTCCTTCTGGGAAGTCCGGGTCAACAGACCAGCTTCATAATCAATTTGCCAACATTGGTTTGTCACCGAGAAATATTGTGAAGAATAACTCCTTTGACTCAGCTCCCAAAGCGCCGGTTTAAGAAATATGGGTATTTGAAATACTTATCTGATATTCAGCCAGTTTGAAGATGTAAAACTTGCCGGTTTAATATTACCAAAATGGCCGGTTTATAAATATTGATGGCACCGGGTCATAATTGTTGTCGACACCGGGTCATGTACTTGATCTTCCTGATTTACTCAAAACTGATGAAGATGTTACTCCTTTATATGCACAATACTTGTAGCCCCCAAGTCTTAGGAGAACATAGTGATAACTTAAGACTTGCTCCAATAAGTGTTTCAACCTTGAAGAAATCTGGTTTGTTCATCTCAATCATATAAACTGAATACTCCATATATGTAGCCCCCCAGTGCCGGGTTGTCATGCTTGCAGCAACCTGGGACTTGATATATACTTCAATGAAAATAACATCTTATAATGTAGCTTCCATCATAGGGCTTGAACCCACGTCCACAAGGTTAAGAGCTTTGTGCTTTACCAACTAAGCAATGGATCCTTCAATATTATGGATGAAAACTTGTGTACCTTGATTGTTGATAGGAGCAATTGGTAGCCCCCAAGGGCCGGCTCATTATAATATGATGAGTCGGGTCTTCAATAAGACTAGTAAAATGACTTTGCATTAGCCCTCAAGTGTCATGATGCATGCTTGCAGTGACATGAGACTTGCATGTAATCTCAATTTGAATAATGTAGCCCCCAAGTGCCGGGTTGTAAGCCTGCAGCGACTCAGGACTATTCCTTCCATTGTAGAATAAATCATATCCTTTGATAAAATAATAGCCATTGCACTAAAGCGACTTTGAAAACTTAATAATACTGGTTATTAATAACCATAAAAATCCAGCCATGTTGGCTATTTAAGATAATATAATCTGGTGAAAACCTTATTCATTCAATATCATAATGAAAATTCAGCCAAGTTTGGCTATTTGAATAATATAACCCAATGATTTATAAGCGCATGATTCCAATGGCGCAATCCAAATATATATATATATATATATATATATATATATATATATATATATATATATATATATATATATATACTGGCGACTTATAGTCCAAAGCCAGGCCGGTTTAACAAACTTGTTTCTGCATACAACAAGTTTAAAGTGTCTTGGCGGTTTACCGCCGGACCGGTCATAATGCCCAACATATAACCCGGGTTTATAACCAAGGCTGCACTTAAGAATAATCAAATATGAAATAGATCATACCTGTGACATTGAATCACATTGTTGGTTTACCAACTTTTTTTAGTAAGGGTGATAACCCAAATCTTGAGTATGATAACTCCTTCCATATTGTTCCGATTTATGATAAAATCGTACTGGGTTGTGATAAACACCGGATTATCCATATTCGATGCTGGCGACTTGTAGTCAAAACCAGACCGGGTTAATAACACCGGATTATAATTGATCATGTATTTTCAACTTGTAATTCAAAGCCAAGCCGGGTCAATGAACGCCGGTATATCCATGCACATATGACACATGCTATGATGATGTAATGATGATGCAATGTATGATTAATATATAATGATGTATGTGTATGATCAAGAGGGTTTGAGCTATGGTTCGGATACGAACCCCAAGTAGTCATAATTGTGGCATTGCGCCGATCAAGAGGTGTAGCTATGGTTCGGATACGACCAAGCCCCCAAGTGATTTCCCTGGTGGCCCTTTTGCCTATCAAGAGGTGTAGCTATGGTTCGAACCCATAGCCCCCAAGTGATTTCCCTGGTGGCCTTATGCCTATCAAGAGGTGTAGCTATGGTTCGGATACGACCAAGCCCCCAAATGATTTCCCTGGTGGCCCTTATGCCTATCAAGAGGTGTGACTATGGTTCGAACATAGCCCCCAAGTGATATTGTGAGCTGTGCTCAAGGGATACCCATGTTTGAGTTGTGCTATGCAGCAGACTCTCTTTGGCCCCTTATGATAATTTTGGCTTGATAGCCGGATCAAGAGGGTAGTAACGCTATGTTCTCTTTGGTGAATACACCTATGTCTGAACAGGAAGCCCCCAAATGATATAGTGAGCTGTGCTCAAGAGGCACCTATGTTTGAGTTGTGTTGTGCAACAAACTCTCTTTGGTCCCCTTAATTTCTTCTGAGAACTCGAACTTGCGAGAGAGTATTCTTTTGAACCGGAAATTCTTAAACCGGATATTGAGAGCTTCAAAGCTCTGTGGGAGATAGGCTTTCCCTTGAGCCGGATTTTTAAACCGGAATCCTTCTTCTTGAGCCAGAAATTTTCTGACGGCCTGATATGTCAGGCCAGTTAATATCCACTGCGGGGTTGATGATCACCATGGTGAAGCTGATATCAATCATGGCCAAGTTGGTCGCGGCAGCAGGCAGATGAGCCGGCCGTGGCAATGTAAACTGGCGTGGACGGGCGAGCTAATTGCAGGCACGGTAAGCCGCGCGGACGACGAGTCAATCAGGGATGCAGTCTCAGCTAATTGATGTAGATCGAGGTGCACGGGTGGCGGCGTGCGCGCATGTGTTCAACAGCAAGCGGGTGCGGACGCCCGTGCATGATGATGCTAACGCATATTTCATAGCATAACACCACCTTTATAATAAATATTGTCCTGCACATAAAAATGTACATACCAAAGTAATTGTTCTTTGATTAAAAAAATGTACTAAAAGTAGATAGAAACAATAGCACCTGATGTATATTTTTTGGATGGAACGACTGCCTTGGAGTTCATGTATATCATCTGGCATTGTCTCTTTTCGTTGACCACCAGGAGCAACACTTGGGTGTCCGGTGACAGCTCCCGGAGGCTCGATGTGGGACGACGAGGAGTCGCAGGCGCATGGCCGCATAAGGGCACTTGAAGGAGCAGGGCCGATTGACGCCGGGCGCGGGGCGCGAAGCAGCCACAGCCAAGACAGCGGCTCAACGGGACGGTTCAAGCGGGCGCGAGGTTCGTGATGATCCGGTAGCTCGGCCGTAGGTTAGTGATGATCCGGCAGCGACTCAAGGCGGAGCAGGTCACAGCCGCGTGGCTCGAGTGCAACCGGTGAAGCGGCCAAGGCAGGTTGCCGGGACGAGGCGTGGTAACCCGGCGGCATGGCAGGACAGCGAGTCCACGGGCACGGGGTCGCGATCTTCAGTGGTGTTTGTGTTAATCCGGGCACGAGGCGAACGGTTTGAAGCCGGCGTGCTTCTTGAGCGTAAAGGCGGGCGCTAGACACGGGACTAGGAGCATAGTGGGCATGGCCCGTGGGCGGCTCAGAGCAGAGGATCAGCTGACCACGGCGGTTTAGCAGATCTGGCGAGTTAACACCTGGTTTGGGGCGGAGATGAACCGGCAACAGCGACTTGGCGGAGGCGGATGGCTTGAAGCTTGAAGTCAGGGGAGCCCGCGGCAGCTTGCGGTGACTTGAAGACGAGGCCACGGAGGAGCGGCGAAGGCAGATGCACTCAGCAGCGAGTGAGTCGCGGCCACGATCCGTACTCATCGACATGTGAGCCCGACTCTCAGGACGAGGCTGCGCAGGGTCAGAGTAGGGGCGGTTTAACGCAATGCAAGGCCACGGGGAAAACTCGGATCGGAGGCGAGGTGAGATGGCAACAACTGAAGCCGGTTTGTGGATACGACGGTGGAGGCACTCCGATGGCGGTTCAATGACAGTAGCAGAGGCAGGTTTGATCCTGAAGCAAGCAGCAGGTTGAACCGGTGAGGACAGGTAGCCGGGTTGGCCTATAACTGTGGAGGCAGAGTTGGCCGGTGGCTTGCAAGCGACAGGCGACTTGAGGAACCCGCGACCGCCCATGACGGTTCAAAGCAGAGCAAACAACGGTCGTCGGTGACTTGCAGAAAAGTCCGGCGAGGCCGTGCTGCAGCAGCTCGGATGGAGGTCGGTTTGTAGTACAGGCTCGGTCGTGACGACAGCGACCCGGTGAAGCGAGGCGACGAAGGCGGTTCGAGGTCGTGAGAAACCACGGCTAAACCGGCCAAATGGGCTTGCGCGACGGGGTCACTCGGAGTTGCCTGGTTGGAGACGGAGACAGAACGAAGTCGGCTTTGGTTTCTCCGGTTTTGGAGTTTAGTGCAGGTACCCGTGACGGTAGCGCTTGATCCAATACTTTTAAAAAAATCCTTGGATCTTTGGCGACTTAACGTCCACCAAATAAGTCGTAGAATATGGTAGTGTAACTCTAACTCTTCTTGATCTTGGCTTTGCATGATCCATCGTTGAAAAATTCCTTTGATCTTTGACTGATGAACTTCCAGTTAATCTGAATCTTTCCAAACCAGTTACTTTTCATCTGAAAAAATTGCAGACTTCTCGATCCTTGGAGAGATCCCTTCAAGAACTCAACACCACCGTGCGCAGGCCCCACGGTGGGCACCAACTGTCGTGGAATTGTCACGGTAGATGTCCTTAGTGTCAGGACTTAGTCGCGAGGCCAACGCATCTATGTGGTAGCTTGAGAGGGGTTGAGCGGGACGAGAGACGTGATGTTTTACCCAGGTTTGGCCCCTCACGGTGGAGGTAAAAGCCTACATCCTGCTTCATTGATATTGATGATCATGATCACGGTTACAAGAGTGCTCTATCTCGAGAGCTATTGTCTAAACCTAACTTGTCCAACTTGTGGAACTTGTGAATCTTGTCCCTTTTGGGGAGCCCTGCCCCTCCTTATATATGTTGGAGGGGCGGGTTACATGTAGAGTCCTATTAGGATTAGGACTAGTCTATCTCTAATACAAACCGGATATAAGTCCAGGTCCTAGCTCCTTGTAAGATAAATGTTCCTCATGCCTTTCCTCTTAAACCGGCCCACCATTAACATAAACCGGCATGCTGGGCCTTGGGCCTTGTCATCCATCTGGAACACGCGCCGGTTCACCAATGAGTCTTCAGGCTCGTGAATCGTCACACCAGTGAACCACCAGACACGTAAACCGCCAGACACGTAAACTGTCAGACACGTAAACCGCCAATCCTCTGGCGGTTTACCACTGAAACGCCTAGTCCGGCCGGGTTATACTTCCGTCCGGTTTACGCTGCGGGGTATATCCTCGACAACGGGGACTCAGCAATCTCGTACCCTCGTGATCAAGACTATTTAAGCTTATGGGTAAGGTAAAGGTATGAGGTGGAGCTGCAGCAAGCGACTAGCATATATGGTGGCTAACATACGCAAATGAGAGCGAGAAGAGAAGGCAAAGCACGGTCGATAAAAATATTATCAAGAAGTGATCCTAAAACAACCTACGTCAAGCATAACTCCAACACCGTGTTCACTTCCCGGACTCCGCCGGAAAGAGACCATCACGGTTACACACGCGGTTGATGTATTTTAATTAAGGTCAACTTCAGGTTTTCTACAACCGGACGTTAACAAATTCCCATCTGCCCATAACCGCGGGCACGGCTTTCGAAAGTTCAAATCCCTGCAGGGGTGTCCCAACTTAGCCCATCACAAGCTCTCACGGTCAACGAAGGATATTCCTTCTAGCGGAAGACCCGATCAGACTCGGAATCCCGGTCACAAGACATCCTCGACAATGGTAAAACAAGTCCAGCAAGACCACCCGCTGTGCTGACAAATCCCGATAGGAGCTGCACATATCTCGTTCTCAGGGCACACCGGATAAGCTAAGCGTACGGGAGCCAACGTAACCCAAGATGCCAAGGGACAGCCCCGCACGGTGCTCTGGGTTGGACCAACACTCAGAGGAGCACTGGCCCGGGGGTTTAAATAAAGATGACCCTTGAGTCTGCAAAACCCAAGGGAAAGAAAAGGCTAGGTGGCGAATGGTAAAACCAATGTTGGGCCTTGCTGGAGGAGTTTTATTCAAGGCGAACTGTCAAGGGGTTCCCATTATAACCCAACCGCGTAAGGAACACAAAATCCGGGAACATAACACCGATATGACGGGAACTAGGGCGGCAAGAGTGGAACAAAACACCAGGCATAAGGCCGAGCCTTCCACCATTCACCAAGTATATAGATGCATTAATTAAATAAGATATATTGTGATATCCCAACAAGTAAACATGTTCCAACAAGGAACAATATCTCCATGTTCCAACAAGGAACAAGCTTCAATCTTCACCTGCAACTAACAACGCTATAAGAGGGGCTGAGCAAAGCGATAACATAACCAAACAACGGTTTGCTAGGACAAGGTGGGTTAGAGGCTTGGTTCAACAATATGGGAGGCATGACAAGCAAGTGGTAGGTATCGCAGCATAGGCATAGCAAAAGAGCGAGCAACTAGCAAGCAAAGATAGAAGTGATTTCGAGGGTATGATCATCTTGCCTGAAATCCCGCAAGGAAGAAGAACGAGTCCATGAAGAAGACAAACGGACGTAGACGAACGGGTCCTCACAAACGCGACGTTACCGGAACCAACCTGAAGAAGCAAACACCGGAAAGAATCACACAACATAGTAAACAACCAACACATGAACATGGTATGAATATGCGGCATGCGGTATGTGATGCATATGCATGATTTGATAAGGAATGATTGAACCTGGCCTCAACTTGGAAATCCAAGAGTGCCACTGGAAAGAGGAGATGATTTCGGTTGAAATCGATATAAAGATCGTCGGAATCGGATGCACGGTTTAGAAATGGAAAGCAAAACAAATATGGCACCGGTCTGCGATAAACAGCAAGTAGCCATCTAAATGCAACAAGTTAAATAAGCTACAGCACTCAAACATGGCAACAAAATACATGGCAGGGATCCCCTCATAATGCTTGACAAAAGATGAACACTGAGTTACGGCCAATTCATCCATTAACAGGTTCAAACAAGCATGGCAAAAGTGCAATTGATAAACAGGTTTCAGACTTAGTGAAATTAACACTTCTCTGGAATTTCAGATCAGGTAGCACACTTTGGAGCATGAAAACTATATGCTACAGGAGCTTAACATGGCAAAGCAAGAAATGGCATGGAGCTACTCAAAGAGCTTAACAAAAGTCCCTTAGTGACCTTGAGCCAAAAGGGATTATAAAATACAATTTCAAGCATGTGAACATGGCAAAAACATAATCAGATCACAGACTTAGTGAAAAACTGGAGCAAGCAAATCTGTTAACGAGTAGGCATGTTTACGAGCTTGATGCACTCACTACAAGGCAAGGCATGACAAACTAAGCATACACCCATCAAGAATACACATTATACAAGCTAGACATGGCAAGAACAACAACATAGCATGCACGGATCAATTACAACATCCTCGGCAAAATCGCTAACAAGTAGACAATCTGCCCAGATTCACGAAATAGCAAAAGTAGAGCTCGATTTACTCAAGATAGGGTGCTCCATAATTGCAAACAAAGACATGGATGGATAGAGCACCACAAGATTAACAAATCATCCTTACTGATCATCCTCAAAAGAGGCACGGATCACTAGGAAACAACCTGAACATATGGCATATTGATACAGATCAATGACTTTGTGGAATTGCTAAGTCCCTGAAATCAGCATTAACGAATGCACTACTTTGCAAGCTTGTGCTAGTCACCACACATATCACAAAAATACATGGATAGAACCTCTAGAAAGATGGCATGGCATATAACAAAACACATGTAGAGCTCAGGAGCATATCATGCACACATTAATCATGAAAAAAATGACAAATAGCTATTTGGTGCAGCAGATCTGACAATTAACTCAAATAGCACTCTTCCAACAGCATTTCAGGCATCAAGATGAGCTCAAATGAAAATGATGCAATGAGATGAAATTATGTACTCTCTGAGACGAACATTTTGTAATGCTATACGTGCAAATCGGAGTTAAGGTTGATGAGTTGTGGCATGATGAACATGGGCATTTGAATCAGGAAATCTCGGGGACTTCGTGAAATTTATACCTCTGCGAAAAGTCAACGCGGGACGGAGAGAAGCGGGACGGCACGGATCCGGATTGGGGCGACGCGTTCGGATCGGGGGAGTGGTGGATCTGGTCCCGGTCCACGGGACCTCGCCGGAGACGACGGAGATGGCCGGACTCGGAGGAAAACCTCGCCCGAGACGCGGTGGAGGATGACGCGGAGCTCGTCGGAGTTGCACCGGGGGCGATCCTGGCGACCCAAGGTGGCGGCGACGACTTGGATCTGGGCGGCGGAGCAGCTCGCAGCGGCGGGAGGCGAAAGGCGGCGGAGCGGAGCCGGCGCGGTGGCGGAGCCGGCGTGCGGCGACGGGGCGAAGCCGGCGCGGTGGCGGTTGGATGCGGCGGCGCTGGGCGGAGGAGGCGAATGCCTCGGGCGGCGGCGGCGCACCGGGCCGGGGGGGCGGATCTGGGCCTCCCGGGCCCGCGCGGGAGAGGCGGCGGGGCAGGCCAGGTTGCGGCGCGCGGTAGGCTGGCGGCATTGGCGGGGTGACGTGGCGCGACGAGATTCTTCGGAGTGAGGTGGCAGCGGCAGCTGGACATTGTCCGGCGCGGTGGGAGATTTGTCCGGGCGCGAGGAGGACGAAGCTAGGGTTTGATCTGCGCGAGGATTTCTGAGGGAGACACATATTTATAGGTAGAGGGAGCTAGGAGAGTCCAAATGAGGTGTGGTTTTCGGCCACGCGATCGTGATCGAACGCTCTAGATGATAGAGAGGGTTTAGGTGGGTTTTGGGCCAAATTGGAAGGGTGTTGGACTGCAACACACACGAGGCCTTTTCGGTCCCTCGGTTAACCGTTGGCGTATCAAACGAAGTCCAAATGGCACGAAACTTGACAGGCGGTCCACCGGTAGTAAACCAAGGCCGCATGACAAGTCTCGGTCCAATCCGAAAACGTTTAACACCCGCACACGGAAAGAGGTAGAAAGGGACACCGAATGACATAGGAGCGCCGGATTGCAAAACGGGCAATGGGGAAAATGCTCGGATGCATGAGACGAACATGTATGCAAATGAAATGCGCATGATGACATGATATGCAATGCATGACACGCAAGCAATGACAACACAACAACAGCGAATAATTGGAGGACACCTGGCACATCGGTCTCGGGGCGTTACACCATCGTCTTCTACATTGACCAACATCCATGTCTGTAAAATAGGGTCTAGCATATTGTACATGTACACGTATTTATATACGTATGTAATTGTATTATGATCATCTATATAAAGAAACGTGAGGCTGGATGTTAGCCACCCACGCAAAAACCCTAAACCTACCTCTTCAACTTGGTATCAGCCAAGTCGGGCCGCCGCCGCCCGATCACATCTTCCGCATCACCGCCGCCGCTTGCTAGCTAGCTTCCGCATAGCCGCCGCTGCTTGCTAGCTAGCTACGCACATACGCAGGATCCATCAAGCTTGCTAGCTAGCCACGCACATACGCAGGATCCATCAACCTGCTTGCTAGCTAGCCACACGGCCGTCGCGCGAACACTACGCGTCACCCGATCCATCCGCCGCAGCCGCCGCGTGCCGCCCTTCTGCGCCGCCGCGCGCTGTCCTCCTCCACGCTGCCGCGATGTTGTTCGCCGCCCTTTCGCTCTCCAACAGTGTCGGCACCATCACCTCACCAGCGGCTGCCACCGTTTCCGCCGCCCTCGCCATTCTGTTGATCTTCGTTCGCCTTGGCCGCCACAACTTCATGCTGTGGGGAGGCATCACCGGCACCGTCTTAGCCGGCGCCAACCTCCATGGCTACCTGGACGGCACCACAGCGGCACCCGACAAGACCATCGCCATCGGGACTGGCGACGCCGCGACAACCGCCGCTAATGCGGCGTATCATCATTGGTGGACTCAGGAACAGAAGGTCAAGGGCCTCCTTCTTACCTCCATGGAGGAGGACATTGCCTGTCAGCTCATCAGCTGTGAGATGGCGCAGGCGGTATGGACAGCCGTCGGTGCCATGTACGGCGTGCAGAGTCGTGCCAACGTCCGTCACATCCGGCGTCAACTCCAGACACTGCGGAAGGAGGAGATGTCTGCGGCTGAGTACATGCACAAGATGAAGGCCCTCGCCGACACTATGGCTGCCGCCGGCTCTCCGATTCGTGATGACGAGCTCACTGATCACATCCTCACCAGACTCAGCTCCGCCTACAACTCCATTGCCGCCTCCCTGGGTGTGAGTAATGCACCAATGCCCTACTCCAGCTTCTACTCGCTCGTCTTGTCGTTCGAAGCGTTGCAGGCTCAGCAGAGTGCGTCGGAGGGGTGGACTCCCCCGCCAACGCCGTGACTCGCTCGGGCCCCTACGGCCAGGGCGAGCATGCTCCCTACTCGGAGCCCTACCCCTCCTAGGGTGGGGGTCGCTCAGCCGACGGCAACGTCCAGCCCGGGCACGGCCGCCAAGGCGGCAACGGCGGCCCCAACGGTGGCCGCGACTGCAACCCCTCCTACGCTGGCAATGGTCGGCAAAGTGGTGGGGTTAACGGCAGCAACAATGGAGGTGGTGGCCGTTGCAACAATCGGTGGCACCCCCGGTGTCAAATTTGCAAAAACTGGGGGCATGAGGCTGATGAGTGTCGCAAGTGCTATGACCAGGACCACAACACTCGCTCCGCCAACTCGGCCTCCACCAACACCGTCGACTATCCTTGGGTACTGGACACCGGGGCTACGGATCACCTGACGAGTGATCTGGAACACCTCCAGGTTCACGAGCGCTATGGTGGCAAGGACCAGGTTCAGGTGGCTAATGGTGCAGGTTTGTCTATTTCACACATTGGTCATTCCCGTTTACCCGGTTCATCTCTTAAACTGCGCAACATCCTTCATGTTCCACACATCAGAGAGCATCTCCTTTCTGTCTACCGTCTTGTTTGTGATAATGATGTGTTTGTTGAGTTTCACCCTCGTCTTTTCTTTGTTAAGGACAAAGCAACCAGGCGCGTCATTCTTCAAGGTAGCAGTCGCGGGGGGTCTACCTGATTCCTTTTGCTCGTGCGTCGTCCTCGTCATCTCGCCATGCTTCATCCAGTGTTCGCGTTTCGTCGTCGCACTGGCATCAACGTCTAGGTCATCCTACCAATAATGTGGTCACCTCCATTGTTCGGAGCCATGACCTTCCTTGCTCTCGTTCCAATAATTCACCATTAGTGTGTGATGCATGTCAGCGTGCTAAGAGTCATCAACTACTGTATTCTACGTCTTATCATGTCACTACTGTACCTCTTGAATTAATTCATTCAGATGTTTGGCATCCCGCTATTGCATCTTCGGGAGGGTACAAGTATTATGTTAGTTTTGTTGATGACTACACGCGCTTCACTTGGATTTATTTGCTTAAACATAAGTCTGATGTTGAGCAAGTCTTTTATAACTTTCAGGCTCATGTCGAACGCCTTTTGGATTGCAAAATCAAGGCCGTTCGGTCCGACTGGGGTGGTGAATACCACAAGCTTCATTGCTACTTTCAACGCACGGGCATCTCCCACCGTGTGTCGTGTCCACATACGTCTCAGCAGAACGGTATTGTCGAGCGCAAACACCATCACTTGGTCGAGACCGGCCTCGCCTTACTGGCGCATTCGTCTCTCCCACTCCGATTTTGGGATGAGGCCTTTCTTACAGCATGTTATCTCATCAACGGTATGCCCACTCCGGTTCTCAACAAGGACACGCCCCTGTTCCGTCTATTTCATGTTCAGCCCAACTATTCCTCTCTTAGGATTTTTGGGTGTGCTTTCTAGCCTAGTCTCCGCAAGTATAATGCTCACAAGCTGGAGTTCCGCTCCAAGATGTGTGTTTTCCTTGGTTATAGTCCTTTGCATAAGGGCTACAAGTGTCTTGATCGCACCTCGGGTAGGATCTACATTTGTCGTGATGTTGTTTTCGACGAGTCAGTTTTCCCTTACTCCATCTCGGGTGTCTCGGTTGATATTGCTTCTATTGAGCACGCCCTCACTTTTCCATCTAATGAACCGGTTTCGGATGTCCATGTGTGGAAATACGACCTGTCATACTTGTCACCTGACCTGTTTTCTACAGATGCTGCTCTAATTTCTTCCCAGAAACCGTCGCCGCACCTGTATCCGTCAGCGTGATCGACGTGCATGGCCCGACTGGGTCGCCCGCTGCGTCTCCCGAGGCTGCCTCGATGGCCTCGCCCACTAGCGCGGATGTGGACCCATCGGCCTCGCCCGCTGACACGGCCGCAGGCCCGACTGGGTCACCCGTTGCGTCTCCCGTCTCGCTCGGGTCGGCCCAGCCCGCCTCGCCTGCATCGGGCGTCGCCGGGTCGCCAGCCGCATCCTCTGGGTTGCCGTCCCCGCCTGGCTTCCCCTCGTCGTCTGGTTCGACCTAGCCTGATGCGTCTCCCCGGCCCGTGTCGCCTGTTGCTAAAAATGGTTCAGCCGCGACACCACTGGTCGGGTTCTCGTCGTCGCCGCCACCATCTACCAACGATGCAGCTCCTGGGAACACTATGGTCACTCGTCACCATGATCATACGCGTAAGGCCAAGACATACACGGATGGCACGGTGCGGTACAACACTCGTCGGCATGCATTCTTTGCCGCACCCACTTCTCATCGTGATGCTCTTGGTGAACCGGCTTGGCGTGCCGCCATGTCTGCGGAATTTGCTGCCCTTTGTCACACGAACACATGGGTGTTGGTGCCTCGGCCTCCTGGTGTTAATGTTGTGAGCTGCAAATGGATCTTTAAGACCAAGCATCGTCCGGATGGCTCTGTTGACAAGCACAAAGCTCGCCTTGTTGCTCGTGGTTTTACTCAACAGCAAGGGATCGACTATGGAGATACTTTCAGCCCCGTGGTGAAGCCTGCCACAGTTCGTCTGGTCCTCTCCCTTGTTATCTCCCGCGGGTGGAGTCTTCGACATATTGATGTGAGTAATGCCTTTCTCCATGGTTTTCTGGCCAAAGATATCTACATGCAGCAGCCCCTGGTTTTGAGGATGCTCGTTATCCCTCTCATGTATGCAAACTCCAAAGGTCCATCTACGGGCTCAAACAGTCGCCGCATGCCTGGTATGCTCGGTTGAGTCAGTGGCTCTCACAGCTTGGTTTTGTTCCCTCCAAGGCAGATGTGTCTCTGTTCATCTTTTCACATGGTGCTATTCAGATATACATGTTGGTGTATTGCTGATGATATTGCGATTGCTGGTTCTACACCTACTGCGGTGGATCGCCTTGTGCAGTCCTTGTCTGCGAGTTTTCCAATCAAAGACTTGGGTCGGTTGGAGTACTTCCTTGGTTTGGAAGCGTCCTTTCATTCAGGGGGCATGACATTACGCAGAAGAAGTATGCACTTGATCTCCTTCATCACGTCAACATGGAGAACTGCAAGTCCACTTCCACTCCACTTGCTACATCCGATAGCCTTTCGCATCACAGTGGTGCATTGCTGAGTACTGACGACTCTTTTAGGTATCGCAGTGTAGTTGGAGCACTTCAGTATCTGACACTCACTCATCCAGATATCTCCTCTGTCGTGAACAAAGTGTGCCAGTTCCTGTCTCAGCCTATGGAGGTTCATTGGGAAGCAGTTAAGCGTACTCTGAGGTATGTCAAAGGTACGCTAGACATGGGACTACGGATTCGTAGGTCCAGCTTTACTGGAGTCAGTATATTCACCGATGCGGACTGGGCAGGATGTGTTGATGACAGGCGTTCTACTGGTGGCTTTGCTATATTTGTTGGACCCAATCTTATATCTTGGAGTTCCAAGAAGCAGCCTACGGTCTCGTGGTCTAGCACCGAGGCAGAGTATAAGGCATTGGCCAATGGCGCGGCTGAAGCCATTTGGATAGACATAGTTCTCATAGAACTTGGAGTCACTGTTGGGAACGTAGTAATTTCAAAATTTTCCTACGCACACGCAAGATCATGGTGATGCATAGCAATGAGAGGGGAGAGTGTGATCTACGTACCCTCGTAGACCGACAGCGGAAGCGTTATGACAACGCGGTTGATGTAGTCGTACGTCTTCACGGCCCGACCGATCAAGCACCGAAACTACGGCACCTCCGAGTTCTAGCACACGTTCAGCTCGATGACGATCCCCGGACTCCGATCCAGCAAAGTGTCGGGGAAGAATTCCGTCAGCATGACGGCGTGGTGGCGATCTTGATGTTCTACTGTCGCAGGGCTTCGCCTAAGCACCACTACAATATTATCGAGGACTATGGTGGAAGGGGGCACCGCACACGGCTAAGAGAACGATCTTAGAGATCAACTTGTGTGTCTAGGGGTGCCCCCTGCCCCCGTATATAAAGGAGCCAAGGGGGGTGCGGCCGGCCCTAGGAGGAGGCGCGCAGGAGGAGTCCTACTCCTACCGGGAGTAGGACTCCCCCCTTTCCCTAGTTGGATTAGGACTTGGGGAAGAAGGAAGAGAGGGAAGAAAGGAAAGGGGGGGCGCCGCCCCCCTCCTTGTCCAATTCGGACTTGGGGGGGGAGGGGCGCGCGGCAGCCCCTAGGCCTCCTCTCCTCTTCCTCCACTAGGCCCATTAAGGCCCATTAGGTTACCGGGGGGTTCCGGTAACCTCCCGGTACTCCAGTAAAATGCCGATTTCACCCGGAACACTTCCGATGTCCAAACATAGGCTTCCAATATATCAATCTTTATGTCTCGACCATTTCGAGACTCCTCGTCATGTCCGTGATCACATCCGGGACTCCGAACTAACTTCGGTACATCAAAATATATAAACTCATAATGAAACTGTCATCGTAACGTTAAGCGTGCGGACCCTACGGGTTCGAGAACAATGTAGACATGACCGAGACATGTCTCCGGTCAATAACCAATAGCGGAACCTGGATGCTCATATTGGCTCCCACATATTCTACGAAGATCTTTTATCGGTCAGACCGCATAACAACATACTTTGTTCCCTTTGTCATCGGTATGTTACTTGCCCGAGATTCGATCGTCGGTATCTCAATACCTAGTTCAATCTCGTTACCGGCAAGTCTCTTTACTCGTTTCGTAATACATCATCTCACAACTAACTCATTAGTTGCAATGCTTGCAAGGCTTATGTGATGTGCATTACCGAGAGGGCCCAGAGATACCTCTCCGACAATCGGAGTGACAAATCCTAATCTCGAAATACGCCAACCCAACATGTACCTTTGGAGACACCTGTAGAGCTCCTTTATAATCACCCAGTTACGTTGTGACGTTTGGTAGCACACAAAGTGTTCCTCCGGCAAACGGGAGTTGCATAATCTCATAGTCATAGGAACATGTATAAGTCATGAAGAAAGCAATAGCAACATACTAAACGATCGGGTGCTAAGCTAATGGAATGGGTCATGTCAATCACATCATTCTCCTAATAATGTGATCCCGTTAATCAAATGACAACACATGTCTATGGTTAGGAAACATAACCATCTTTGATTAACGAGCTAGTCAAGTAGAGGCATACTAGTGACGTTTAGTTTGTCTATGTATTCACACAAGTATTATGTTTCCGGATAATACAATTCTAGCATGAACAATAAACATTTATCATGATATAAGGAAATAAAATAATAACTTTATTATTGCCTCTAGGGCATATTTCCTTCAGTCTCCCACTTGCACTAGAGTCAATAATCTAGATTACACAGTAATGATTCTAACACCCATGGAGCATTGGTGCTGATCATGTTTTGCTCGTGGAAGAGGCTTAGTCAATGGGTCTGCTACATTCAGATCCGTATGTATCTTGCAAATCTCTATGTCTCCCACCTGGACTAGATCCCGGATGGAATTGAAGCGTCTCTTGATGTGCTTGGTTCTCTTGTGAAATCTGGATTCCTTTGCCAAGGCAATTGCACCAGTATTGTCACAAAAGATTTTCATTGGACCCGATGCACTAGGTATGACACCTAGATCGGATATGAACTCCTTCATCCAGACTCCTTCGTTTGCTGCTTCCGAAGCAGCTATGTACTCCGCTTCACATGTAGATCCCGCCACAACGCTTTGTTTAGAACTGCACCAACTGACAGCTCCACCGTTTAATGTAAACACGTATCCGGTTTGCGATTTAGAATCATCCGGATCAGTGTCAAAGCTTGCATCAACGTAACCATTTACGATGAGCTCTTTGTCACCTCCATATATGAGAAACATATCCTTAGTCCTTTTCAGGTATTTCAGGATGTTCTTGACCGCTGTCCAGTGATCCACTCCTGGATTACTTTGGTACCTCCCTGCTAGACTTATAGCAAGACACACATCAGGTCTGGTACACAGCATTGCATACATGATAGAGCCTATGGCTGAAGCATAGGGAACATCTTTCATTTTCTCTCTATCTTCTGCATTGGTCGGGCATTGAGTCTTACTCAATTTCACACCTTGTAACACAGGCAAGAATCCTTTCTTTGCTTGATCCATTTTGAACTTCTTCAAAACTTTGTCAAGGTATGTGCTTTGTGAAAGTCCAATTAAGCGTCTTGATCTATCTCTATAGATCTTAATGCCCAATATGTAAGCAGCTTCACCGAGGTCTTTCATTGAAAAACTCTTATTCAAGTATCCCTTTATGCTATCCAGAAATTCTATATCATTTCCGATTAGTAATATGTCATCTACATATAATATCAGAAATGCTACAGAGCTCCCACTCACTTTCTTGTAAATACAGGCTTCTCCAAAAGTCTGTACAAAACCAAATGCTTTGATCACACTATCAAAGCGTTTATTCCAACTCCGAGAGGCTTGCACCAGTCCATAAATGGATCGCTGGAGCTTGCACACTTTGTTAGCTCCCTTTGGATCGACAAAACCTTCCGGCTGCATCATATACAACTCTTCTTCCAGAAATCCATTCAGGAATGCAGTTTTGACATCCATCTGCCAAATTTCATAATCATAAAATGCGGCAATTGCTAACATGATTCGGACAGACTTAAGCATCGCTACGGGTGAGAAGGTCTCATCGTAGTCAATCCCTTGAACTTGTCGAAAACCTTTTGCGACAAGTCGAGCTTTGTAGACAGTAACATTACCGTCAGCGTCAGTCTTCTTCTTGAAGATCCATTTATTCTCAATTGCTTGCCGATCTTTTGGCAAGTCAACCAAAGTCCACACTTTGTTCTCATACATGGATCCCATCTCAGATTTCATGGCTTCAAGCCATTTTGCGGAATCTGGGCTCACCATCGCTTCTCCATAGTTCGTAGGTTCATCATGATCTAGTAGCATGACTTCCAGAACAGGATTACCGTACCACTCTGGTGCGGATCTTACTCTGGTTGATCTACGAGGTTCAGTAGTATCTTGTTCTGAAGTTTCATGATCATCATCATTAGCTTCCTCACTAATTGGTGTAGGTGTCACAGAAACCGGTTTCTGTGATGTACTACTTTCCAATAAGGGAGCAGGTACAGTTACCTCATCAAGTTCTACTTTCCTCCCACTCACTTCTTTCGAGAGAAACTCCTTCTCTAGAAAGTTTCCGAATTTAGCAACAAAAGTCTTGCCTTCGGATCTGTGATAGAAGGTGTATCCAATAGTTTCCTTTGGATATCCTATGAAGACACATTTCTCCGATTTGGGTTCGAGCTTATCAGGTTGAAGTTTTTTCACATAAGCATCGCAGCCCCAAACTTTCAGAAACGACAACTTTGGTTTCTTGCCAAACCACAGTTCATAAGGCGTCGTCTCAACGGATTTTGATGGTGCCCTATTTAACGTGAATGCGGCCGTCTCTAAAGCATAACCCCAAAACGATAGCGGTAAATCAGTAAGAGACATCATAGATCGCACCATATCAAGTAAAGTACGATTACGACGTTCGGACACACCATTACGCTGTGGTGTTCCGGGTGGCGTGAGTTGCGAAACTATTCCGCATTGTTTCAAATGTACACCAAACTCGTAACTCAAATATTCTCCTCCACGATCAGATCGTAGGAATTTTATTTTCTTGTTACGATGATTTTCAACTTCACTCTGAAATTCTTTGAACTTTTCAAATGTTTCAGACTTATGTTTCATTAAGTAGATATACCCATATCTGCTTAAGTCATCTGTGAAGGTGAGAAAATAACGATATCCGCCACGAGCCTCAACATTCATCGGACCACATACATCTGTATGTATGATTTCCAACAAATCTGTTGCTCTCTCCATAGTACCGGAGAACGGTGTTTTTGTCATCTTACCCATAAGGCACGGTTCGCAAGTACCAAGTGATTCATAATCAAGTGGTTCCAAAAGTCCATCAGTATGGAGTTTCTTCATGCGCTTTACACCGATATGACCTAAACGGCAGTGCCACAAATAAGTTGCACTATCATTATCAACTCTGCATCTTTTGGCTTCAACATTATGAATGTGTGTGTCACTACTATCGAGATTTAATAAGAATAGACCATTCTTCATGGGTGCATGACCATAAAAGATTTTACTCATATAAATAGAACAACCATTATTCTCTGATTTAAATGAATAACCGTCTCGCATCAAACAAGATCCAGATATAATGTTCATGCTCAACGCTGGCACCAAATAACAATTATTTAGGTCTAATACTAATCCCGAAGGTAGATGTAGAGGTAGCGTGCCGACCGCGATCACATCGACTTTGGAACCATTTCCCACGCGCATCGTCACCTCGTCCTTAGCCAATCTTCGCTTAATCCGTAGTCCCTGTTTCGAGTTGCAAATGTTAGCAACAGAACCAGTATCAAATACCCAGGTGCTACTGCGAGCATTAGTAAGGTACACATCAATAACATGTATATCGCATATACCTTTGTTCACCTTGCCATCCTTCTTATCCGCCAAATACTTGGGGCAGTTCCGCTTCCAGTGACCAGTCTGCTTGCAGTAGAAGCACTCAGTTTCAGGCTTAGGTCCAGATTTGGGTTTCTTCTCTTGAGCAGCAACTTGCTTGCTGTTCTTTTTGAAGTTCCCCTTCTTCTTCCCTTTGCCCTTTTTCTTGAAACTAGTGGTCTTGTTGACCATCAACACTTGATGCTCCTTCTTGATTTCTACCTCCGCAGCTTTCAGCATTGCGAAGAGCTCGGGAATAGTCTTATTCATCCCTTGCATATTATAGTTCATCACGAAGCTCTTGTAGCTAGGTGGCAGTGATTGGAGAATTCTGTCAATGACGCAATCATCTGGAAGATTAACTCCCAATTGAATCAAGTGATTATTATACCCAGACATTTTGAGTATATGCTCACTGACAGAACTGTTCTCCTCCATCTTGCAGCTATAGAACTTATTGGAGACTTCATATCTCTCAATCCGGGCATTTGCTTGAAATATTAACTTCAACTCCTGGAACATCTCATATGCTCCATGACGTTCAAAACGTCGTTGAAGTCCCGATTCTAAGCCGTAAAGCATGGCACACTGAACTATCGAGTAGTCATCAGCTTTGCTCTGCCAGACGTTCATAACATCTGGTGTTGCTCCAGCAGCAGGCCTGGCACCCAGCGGTGCTTCCAGGACGTAATTCTTCTGTGCAGCAATGAGGATAATCCTCAAGTTACGGACCCAGTCCGTGTAATTGCTACCATCATCTTTCAACTTTGCTTTCTCAAGGAACGCATTAAAATTCAACGGAACAACAGCACGGGCCATCTATCTACAATCAAACATAAACAAGCAAGATACTATCAGGTACTAAGTTCATGATAAATTTAAGTTCAATTAATCATATTACTAAAGAACTCCCACTTAGATAGACATCCCTCTAATCCTCTAAGTGATCACGTGATCCAAATCAACTAAACCATGTCCGATCATCACGTGAGATGGAGTAGTTTCATTGGTGAACATCACTATGTTGATCATATCTACCATATGATTCACGCTCGACCTTTCGGTCTCCGTGTTCCGAGGCCATATCTGTATATGCTTGGCTCGTCAAGTATAACCTGAGTATTCCGCGTGTGCAACTGTTTTGCACCCGTTGTATTTGAACGTAGAGCCTATCACACCCGATCATCACGTGGTGTCTCAGCACGAAGAACTTTCGCAACGGTGCATACTCAGGGAGAACACTTCTTGATAATTAGTGAGAGATCATCTTAAAATGCTACCGTCAATCAAAGCAAGATAAGATGTATAAAAGATAAACATCACATGCAATCAATATAAGTGATATGATATGGCCATCATCATCTTGTGCTTGTGATCTCCATCTTCGAAGCATCGTCATGATCACCATCGTCACCGGCGCGACACCTTGATCATCATCGTAGCATCGTTGTCGTCTTGCCAATCTTATGCTTCCACGACTATCACTACCGCTTAGTGATAAAGTAAAGCATTACAGCGCAATTGCATTGCATACAATAAAGCGACAACCATATGGCTCCTGCCAGTTGCCGATAACTCAGTTACAAAACATGATCATCTCATACAATAAAATTTAGCATCATGTCTTGACCATATCACATCACAACATACCCTGCAAAAACAAGTTAGACGTCCTCTACTTTGTTGTTGCAAGTTTTACGTGGCTGCTACGGGCTTAGCAAGAACCGTTCTTACCTACGCATCAAAACCACAACGATAGTTTGTCAAGTTGGTGCTGTTTTAACCTTCGCAAGGACCGGGCGTAGCCACACTTGGTTCAACTAAAGTTGGAGAAACTGACACCCGCTAGCCACCTTTGTGCAAAGCACGTCGGGAGAACCGGTCTCGCGTAAGCGTACGCGTAATGTCGGTCCGGGCCGCTTCGTCCAACAATACCGCCGAACCAAAGTATGACATGCTGGTAAGCAGTATGACTTATATCGCCCACAACTCACTTGTGTTCTACTCGTGCATATAACATCAACGCATAAAACCTAGGCTCGGATGCCACTGTTGGGGAACGTAGTAATTTCAAAATTTTCCTACGCACACGCAAGATCATGGTGATGCATAGCAACGAGAGGGGAGAGTGTGATCTACGTACCCTCGTAGACCGACAGCGGAAGCGTTATGACAACGCGGTTGATGTAGTCGTACGTCTTCACGGCCCGACCGATCAAGCACCGAAACTACGGCACCTCCGAGTTCTAGCACACGTTCAGCTCGATGACGATCCCCGGACTCCGATCCAGCAAAGTGTCGGGGAAGAGTTCCGTCAGCACGACGGCGTGGTGACGATCTTGATGTTCTACTGTCGCAGGGCTTCGCCTAAGCACCACTACAATATTATCGAGGACTATGGTGGAAGGGGGCACCGCACACGGCTAAGAGAACGATCTTAGAGATCAACTTGTGTGTCTAGGGGTGCCCCCTGCCCCCGTATATAAAGGAGCCAAGGGGGGGTGCGGCCGGCCCTAGGAGGAGGCGCGCAGGAGGAGTCCTACTCCTACCGGGAGTAGGACTCCCCCCTTTCCCTAGTTGGATTAGGACTTGGGGAAGAAGGAAGAGAGGGAAGAAAGGAAAGGGGGGGCGCCGCCCCCCCTCCTTGTCCAATTCGGACTTGGGGGGGAGGGGCGCGCGGCAGCCCCTAGGCCTCCTCTCCTCTTCCTCCACTAGGCCCATTAAGGCCCATTAGGTTACCGGGGGGTTCCGGTAACCTCCCGGTACTCCAGTAAAATGCCGATTTCACCCGGAACACTTCCGATGTCCAAACATAGGCTTCCAATATATCAATCTTTATGTCTCGACCATTTCGAGACTCCTCGTCATGTCCGTGATCACATCCGGGACTCCGAACTAACTTCGGTACATCAAAATATATAAACTCATAATGAAACTGTCATCGTAACGTTAAGCGTGCGGACCCTACGGGTTCGAGAACAATGTAGACATGACCGAGACATGTCTCCGGTCAATAACCAATAGCGGAACCTGGATGCTCATATTGGCTCCCACATATTCTACGAAGATCTTTTATCGGTCAGACCGCATAACAACATACTTTGTTCCCTTTGTCATCGGTATGTTACTTGCCCGAGATTCGATCGTCGGTATCTCAATACCTAGTTCAATCTCGTTACCGGCAAGTCTCTTTACTCGTTTCGTAATACATCATCTCACAACTAACTCATTAGTTGCAATGCTTGCAAGGCTTATGTGATGTGCATTACCGAGAGGGCCCAGAGATACCTCTCCGACAATCGGAGTGACAAATCCTAATCTCGAAATACGCCAACCCAACATGTACCTTTGGAGACACCTGTAGAGCTCCTTTATAATCACCCAGTTACGTTGTGACGTTTGGTAGCACACAAAGTGTTCCTCCGGCAAACGGGAGTTGCATAATCTCATAGTCATAGGAACATGTATAAGTCATGAAGAAAGCAATAGCAACATACTAAACGATCGGGTGCTAAGCTAATGGAATGGGTCATGTCAATCACATCATTCTCCTAATAATGTGATCTCGTTAATCAAATGAAAACACATGTCTATGGTTAGGAAACATAACCATCTTTGATTAACGACCTAGTCAAGTAGAGGCATACTAGTGACGTTTAGTTTGTCTATGTATTCACACAAGTATTATGTTTCCGGATAATACAATTCTAGCATGAACAATAAACATTTATCATGATATAAGGAAATAAAATAATAACTTTATTATTGCGTCTAGGGCATATTTCCTTCAGTCACACGGCAGCGCACACCCATATTGTGGTGTGATAACTTAGGGGCAACTTACCTGACGGCGAATCCAATGTTTCATGCTCGGACCAAACACATTGAGATTGATTTCCATTTTGTGAGGGAACGAGTAGCTGTTGGTAAACTGGAAGTCAGGTTTATCTCAACTGATGATCAGCTAGCAGATGTATTTACTAAACCCGCTACTCGACAGATGCTAAACCGCTTTAGAACCAATCTGAATCTTGTATGTAGTTCAGATTGAGGGGGCATGTAAAATAGGGTCTAGCATATTGTACATGTACACGTATTTATATATGTATGTAATTGTATTATGATCATCTATATAAAAAGACGTGAGGATGGATGTTAGCCACCCACGCAAAAACCCTAAACCTACCTCTTCAACTATGTCGATCCATCAAACTGTCCAGTCCGACCCAACCGACTTTGTCTGACTGCAACCATGCTCCACCCTGCATCATGTCCGCCCCGCACCTTTCTGTGCATTGCTTGACGCCATGTGTATGCATGATCCCTGTCACGACATGCTCCAGACTTCTTCAAGCCTTATACTCACGTTGTTGATCTCGGTTCCCGTATGACTGTCTCTGCTGAACAACAACATCGCCACCATGATGTCATCCTTGACCAGTGTACAAAGCAAAGAACCCAAACGTAGTATGCCTGGTAGTCTTCCCATGTAGGTGTAGCGACCAGCAAATCTCACCTCCACAACCTACACCACGTGACCCTCCTGACTACTCCCTCCGTTCCATAATACATGTCTTCCATTTGTCAAAATATAGACGCCCCTCGTCGTCACCATGTTCCTCTTGTCCTCGCCGCTGCCAGAGGCTAGCGCCGGGCAGGCCCTGGGCGCAGCCAAGGAAGGTGGCGGCGGGGAGCTTCTCGCGCTCGGGCAGGCGCATGGATCGGATCTGCCAGATCCGTCTGGCCCGGGCATAGGGTTTGAGGTGGCGGCCTCTGCTGGTGAGGGCGGCGTCGCCCGGGAGGCAGGCAGCGCTCGCCGGAGTTGTGGACCGCGTCTTCTCGGCCGCGCGGGCGGTGAGTTGGCGGTGGATGCGGGCGCCACGCGGAGGGATCCCTTGCTGCTCTCCTTCGCCAGATTTGAAGACGGCGCCCCCGTGATGTTGCTTCCTCCTCGTCAATCCGGCCGGATCCGATGGCGGACTGCGCGGATGTGGGGTTGGGATCTCTGGATCAGAGTAATTTCTTGGCCGGCTGCGGCGGCCACGACGCCGACGGCGCCCGAGGCGTTGTTTCCTTCTTGAAGGCGGCTTCGAGATCCAGCTCCCTCCCCCTTGTCCTCCCCCTGCACCCGGGTGAAAACCCACAACTTTGGTTGGCCGGCGGCGGTGCCCGGCTCCGTCACCTTCTTGAAGGCGCCGCTTTGGGTCCGCGGGGAGGTGGGACAGCTGTAGCGTGTTCTTGGCGTTCCTGATGGCGGCGGTTCTCCTTAGTGGTGTCGCTTCGCCATGGCGGTCGGCTGGTCCGGCTCTCGTGGTGATTGTGGTGCCCAACTCTTCGTCGTGTCTTCCTGGGGTGCTCCCGTCCCGTTCAGATAGGCTGGAGGTGGAGCGGCTTCATCTTGCATGGAGCTTCGGTGGAGATGTCAAGTCATGCCTGACCGACAGGTGCTACGCTTTGTCATGCCTGGTCAGCAGGTGCTACGCACGACAGATCTTCCAAAGACTTCAAGCTGTGTCGGCTGGTGATACTTGGCAGCATGGTGCTGAGGTGTATCAGTAGCGACCGCGATGTCCTCAGATGTTTGCGCGCAGGGAGGAGGTGCCGTTGGGCGCCGTGGTGGCGTCGACGATAGCTGGACCGAGCAAGGTTGATGCATTAGTACAATTCTGAAGATGGAGCGGTGGAAGTTGGTGGCGGCGGCCTCTGAGTGCACGCCGGACCGGTGAGACCCATGCCCGGCAGGCGTCCTGGATGGGATCTCAGGTCTTAGATGTTAGGTTTGGCTGCGATGCCTGTTTGGTATTAGGCCCAGGCTATCTGCGCCCCTTCATCAACTGGATAGAGTGGCTTAGACGGCGGCTTTAGTCTTACTGTTGTATTACTTTGTAAAGTCTTGTGAGGATAATTAATAAAGTGGCCGTATGCATCGACCAGATGCAGAGGCCGGGGGTCATCCTCCTTTTCTAAGAAAATCTAAACATGTTTTAGTATATAGGTACATTCATTTTTAGACAAATAGAAGTCAAGTATTTTGAAACGAAGGGAGTAGTTTCTTTTTTTTTTCTTAATCACACTTCAAATCAATCTGATAACAGCCAGCGACTTCCATGTCCAACCACACTTCATGCCTAGAAACCGACCTTTTTTTTCAAAACAAATCTCTCTCACGTAGCTCTGTCTTCGCTTCGCGTTCAGCCAACACGGCATCCTGCTTTGCCCCGCGCCTCTGTCCTGGACCTCCTTTGCCTCGCTGGCTCGTGCCCAACTTTGCTCCTCAGGTCCAGCCCGAGCGCGCTCCTTGCTTCCGCGTTGGGCCGCACACAATAGAAGCCCACATGGGCCTCAATCTTGTACCAGCCACAGCCTGCCAATCGCGCTTGAGTCGCCGGGTCCGTCCAATGCACGTGCGTCACGCCGCCGCCGTTCCTGATGATCCGATCTCGCCCAGATGTCAAACGCAAGCACCGCTACCAGTCGTTGCTACCCTCGATTACTTCTTTGATTTCTCGCCAACAACTGCCTCGTCCAGTGTCGCTTCGATGCAACCGTGTGACTGCGATTATCCACATCCCCGACGACCGAACTCTGTTGGCTGATCTTCCATCCCTGCTTGACATGTACGCCTAGTGCTCTCACGAGCGTGCAGCTTCCCTGTATCAAACATGATCCGATCTGACGAGTTATCTCCTCTAAATCAATGGTTCCGCAACCTCCTCGAACATTGCTCATGATACCACTTGTTATAATAAATCCGAGGTGCTCCGTCGATCTACCGAGGACCAAGCAATCACACAAGCATGACACCAAGATTTGTTAACAAGGTTCACCATCATGGCTACATCTCCGGGGCATGACTACGGGCGCTCCTCCCCGTGACACCGTCACAATACCGCACCCCGGCCGTCCGGGCACCGGCACATGCCGCCGGCTCCCCCGCGTACATGTGCTATTATGTTGGCATAGATTACATCGTGTGTCTACCTTGCTATATATGAGAGGTCTAGGATACAAGTGTCCTATTAGGACACAAGTTTTACCCTGTCTACACACAGTCCAAAACCAAATCCAACTGTAACTTACCTTATACAATAATATTCGACACAATTCTAACATAAAGAAACAAAAAACAAAAAAGAGGAATAGACAAAGAAGAAATTATTGCTATACTTTTGCTAGAAGATAACTCGGCCTATATGACTACATTGATCTAGGCAAAGATATTTACCCAAGATCCTTCTCTCTAATTATAAAATATTCATGCTTGGAGTCAAAACCAAAGAAACTTGCATCTTGATCTGCCTACACTTTATACTTGTAACACTGACCGTACACTACACTTTATCCACAGTGCAAACTGAAAGACATGCATCAAATATCAATGAAATCTCAATACTAATTAGAGAAGGGAGAGGAACTTACGGTGGCTGCTCTACATCAAATGTAAACGGCTTATGGCAAAACAGCAAGCAAGCTAGATTCCATCCTGGAACTGAGCAACCGACCAATCAAATATTTATTTTTTCTTGATAAAATTTCATATTTTTCCTTTTTCTACAATTACCACTAAGTCTAAAGAAGATGATTTTAAGTTCTCAGTACATTAGTCAGCAGACCATTAGCATTAGCTCACGTTGTCAATGGTAACATGCTACTGTAGCTCAGGTCACAACCATTCAGATTGTATAGACTACACATCAAACCAACACCTACAACACACTGATTCAAATAATTTCATGTACATCTTGTCCCACAAGCTTGTCCCAGAAGCTTGCACTGAGACCTTCAGGCTTCTCCAGTGAGATTGCATTTCAGACGCAATCTGAATTTTGTTTGGTTTTCAGCAAGGAACCAGTTGCAACATTGAAACTAGGACGGCAAGCGTCTGGTCTTCCGGATGCGCTCCACTAGTCGCACCAACTGGACTGCCCGCTGGTTCCGCCTCGCCTCGACCCTCGCTTGCTTAATCATTGGGAATCCTAATGAAATTATATAATGAAGATCAAAATAAACATAACTTGAAGTAACAAAGCACATACCACCAATTCTTTGTGCCCTTGAAAACCATCATGATTGAGTGTCTTGGCAGCAATTGTAAGCTCTGTACCAGGTTTCACAGGCGCAGCTCCATTCTCTTCGATCCACCCTTTAAACACACATCCAAAAACCCCTTCACCGAGAAGACTCTCGGGTCTGAAGTGCCGTGTGGCGCATTTTAGATCACTGAATCCAAACTTGCGCAACTTAGAGGCAACCTTTATTTCCTCTCCAGCTTTAGATGCTGATGAATTGCTCTCAGAACGCCGCCGCCATGAACTTCGAGTCCAAGCCCCGCCGCTGGACCTCCTCCCAGGCCTCGTAATGCATCTTTTAGTCCTATAATTTTGGATGCATTACGCATTTCATATCAATTTATTTTCAAATGATTTAAAATAGAATGATTGTACTTAAAACAACATAAGCACGCTGACCTGAAGTATTTGGTGCAAATTATCCTCAGGGGCCATTCACACATTGAGCGAGGCATGGGATTGTGGCGGCCTCATCTGTCCCTGTAGAATAATTGCCAGAAATAATTGTGTGTGCTCAAATCGGTGTACAAATAGCTAAAATAGGAAGCAATGACCACCTGCCAAGTTAATATAATCAGATTCAGTAGACCAAAAACTTATGAACAGATCCAAACTTTAGACATGGTTTTCTGTTCTTATATATGTGTTAGTTAGATTTTGCAAGTATATACTGAGTACACAACAATTTCCTTTTGTATGATGCAAAGTACACTTCATTGGGTCATTCTAAGCTTAAAGTAAACTGGAAATCTAAGCTTAAAGTAAACTGGAAATTGTTGGGTCATTCTAAGTTGAAAATTTCTTAATGGGGAAATCCGTTGGGTCATTCTAAGCTAAAAATTTCTTTATATTTTCCAAAAGGGGTCACTCTAGGCTAAAAGTACCAGTCTTTACAAGTAGAGATCATACATATTGTTATGAAAATCTCATATGGTTTCTGTACATATAAACATCACTAATCTGGGTCCTGGCTGCTGTATAAAATAGAAATAATGCAATTCAGTTGTTGTACAACTCAAGTATTTCATACGGGCTTAATTATTTTGGTCGGGAACAGTTCTTACTTCTGATTGAGAAACGATTATACACTTTATTAAAATTAATAGAAGAAATCTAAGATGGTATAAGCTAAACTGTCAAATTACAAAATATTCACATTCTAGGCTTAATACAGAGGGGCAGATGATTAGCTATACAACGAAGATAATCTGAAATTTAACTGTGTGTTATGAAGAAACAACAAATAACACAACATCCACATTTCCCCATTGGGAAACGTCATCTGATTTCATTGGCTCACACTACAATCAGCAAATATTAGATCAGGTAAACTGGAAATAGTCTCATGTAAACATCAAAGTAAGCTGGAATCCAAATCGCTGAAGCCTCATGTAAACGGTTAGCTTGCATCAAAGTGACCTTGTTGTCTAGTGTTTAACTCTCTATACAAGGTGTCAAAATTCAACACTGGAACTCTAGTTTAATGTGCGATCCAAATATTTCAAAGCAACAGTTAAGCATCAAGACTCTAGAATGTTGTCGATTCAAAACATAAGCATACAAAGACTATGCCACCATTTTCCAGTATATAGTATATACACTACCAAATCCATAATGTCCAGTCTCGGCCAATCTAGCTCAATACAAGCCGTTATTGCTGGTGTCGAGTTGATCTTAACCTTTAATAAGAAGGATGTGCTTCCTTAACCAACACTCAATTTAAAAAGAAAAATTATGAAGTAGTGGTCCTTGAAACCTGACCGTGTGTGGTCCTCTGTTCTAACTGAACACCAGTGCTCTGTTTCAGTTGGTGGGTGCTCTATGCTTGTCATGGATGGGACACTCACCTTCCATAGCCAGTCGGTCGTCTTGATGTGCATGGTACGTCGAGTAGAGGTAAGATTGGGATCAAGACAGAGAAAGCAAGGGAGAGAGATGAACCTATAGAACCAGTAGGCGTTGCTACACTGTTGAGGTCCTCGCGCTGCCCATTGGCCCTTGCTCCTAAGGCATGGCTTCCCTTGCTCTTGTTCCCCAAGTCCAATCCCCAGACCCCAGTCAGCCTGTCCACACTCTCACATGGCCACGACATGTCGCCACGTCGGTGGCTGACATTGCTCCTTGACTCAGCCGCTCATCACCAAGGGGCAGACGTAACGCTGTACGTGACCAAAACTAATGAAAAAAAAATCTGATCGCGGGACGAAACCAAGAATATCACCTTGCTTTATTATAATCACATTACTTTATTAGTAGGTATAGATATAGATATAGAGGTATAGATATAGATATAGATAGGTTGCTTCAAAAACCGTGGCCCACCCTGGACACCCTATACCTCCGCCCCTAGTAATTGCCCCTTTTTATGCTCAACTAAACTCGAAACGACCGATTCAAGCAGTTCTAGCGAGCCAGGCTTTGAGCCGCTTTTAAGGTTCACTAGTTGGATGCCCGTGCGTTGTCACGGAACAATATAGATATGTTAGACATTAGTGAAATATTTTATGAACACATATATCATGCATCCCGTTTAGTCCAAGCACCCACTCCTTCCTGCCAAATGGACATCTTCTTAACCGTCAAGCCATTAAAGGACAAGTCAAGTGTCTTGCTACTACCATCTCAACCTAAATGCGTGTCATGACAAAAATGTGAAAACATGGTAAAAATTAATATCTCCATTGTAGGCTGAAAACCTTCAAGCAAAACCACAAATGAGTGCTGAAAAGGAAGCAAACATTAAGATCCATAATTTGATCATCCAATTTACATGATAAATGAAATCCATGGGATACACAATTATAATGGGCTATGAGCAAAAACAAACATGTATAACAGACAAGGCAACTCCATCTAGCTTGTACAGTATCCCGAGCTCGTCAATATTGCATGTGAGGCATCTCTTCCTCTCACATCAAGTGCATCCCGTTCAAACTCCAATCCTCATGGTCCACTCTTTTGATGTCGAGACACCATATTTGGAGCTCTAAGGTGGGGAAGATGTTGCTTTGTCCCAGAGCGACCAGATGTAGCCCACAACCAAGAGAATAAAAATTCACAAGAGGCCATATAATGGTTAGGCCGCATAATATCAGATTCAGAATTCAATCATATTTTCATTCCTGTCATTGCATAGAGAGGCAAATAAGATGTGAGTATCACTTGAGAATACATCTTAGAAACAAAAGCATCAACGTATACAATAGATAACTTGTAAAAGCGTCAAAAAAATTGACATCACGTAAAAGGTTCAACTTTGAGACACAACAAAACACCAAATGTACAAATGAGGAAAGAGAATCATGGCCAAATCCTACAAACAGGATAAGAAAATATTTCAATGAAGAAGAACCTTTTACTTTGTCAAATAGTAATGTTTATTACGTTGCATCAGAACCAAAAAAACTAGACCACAATTAAGGTTTTTAGACAGGAAGCCGCAAGTGATTGTCATTTCCAACAACATGATCAGAGAATAAGTGAAGCTTTCATGGAAATATTGTACTTCTACTTAAGTTCCCTGCAACATTACCAAGTTTCAACATGGTTTTCTTGATTTATAGAACATTTCCTCCCTGCATTCTTGGTCATGCCATTCATGAACAATAAAAACACATAAGTACCTCTCAGCACATTACAAAGTGAATCCTCGATTTCAGAAAAGAAAAACAATAAATAGCTGGTATAAGTGTTTGTCTTTTTAATCCAATGACAAAGGAGAAGTCCTGCATTAGAGCACTGTTTGAGTATGAATAATAAATAACATAAATCTAGATTTGTTGCATTATTAGTATCACATTGCTTTATTAATAGGTATAGATATAGATATAGATAGGTTGCTTCAAAAACCGTGGCCCACCCTGGGCACACTGTATCTCCGCCCCTAGTAATTGCCCCTTTTTATGCTCAACTCAGCCTGAAACGACCGATTCAAGCGGTTCTAGCAAGCCAAGCTTTGAGCCGATTTTAAGGTTCACTAGTTGGATGCCCGTGCGTTGCCACAGAACAATATAGATATGTTAGACATGAGTGAAATATTTTATGAACACATATATCATGCATCCCATTTAGTCCAAGCACCCACTCCTTCCTGCCAAATGGACATCTTCTTAACCGTCAAGCCGTTAAAGAACAAGTCAAGTGTCTTGCTACTACCATCTCAACCTAAATGTGTGTCATGACAAAAATGTGAAAACATAGTAAAAATTAATATCTCCATTGTAGGCTGAAAACCTTCAAGCAAAACCACAAATGAATGCTGAAAAGGAAGCAAACATTAAGATCCATAATTTGATCATACAATTTACATGATAAATGAAATCCATGGGATACACAATTATAATGGGCTATGAGCAAAAACAAACATGTATAACAGACAAGGCAACACCATCTAGCTTGTATAGTATCCCGAGCTCGTCAATATTGCATGCGAGGCATCTCTTCCTCTCACATCAAGTGCATCCCGTTCAAACTCCAATCCTCATGGTCCAATCTTTTGATGTCGAGACACCATATTTGGAGCTCTAAGGTGGGGAAGATGTTGCTTTGTCCTAGAGCGACCAGATGTAGCCCACAACCAAGAGAATAAAAATTCACAAGAGGACATATAATGGTTAGGCCACATAATATCAGATTCAGAATTCAATCATATTTTCATTCCTATCATTGCATAGAGAGGCAAATAAGATGTGAGTATCACTAAAGAATACATCTTAGAAATAAAAGCATCAACGTATACAATAGATAACTTGTAAAAGCGTCAAAAAAATTGACATCACGTAAAAGGTTCAACTTTGAGACACAACAAAACACCAAATGTACAAATGAGGAAAGAGAATCATGGCCAAATCCTACAAACAGGATAAGAAAATATTTCAATGAAGAAGAACCTTTTACTTTGTCAAATAGTAATGTTTATTACGTTGCTTCAGAACCAAAAAACCTAGACCACAATTAAGGTTTTTAGACAGGAAGCTGCGAGTGATTGCCATTCCCAACAACATGATCAGAGAATAAGAACTGAAGCTTTCATGGAAATATTGTACTTCTACTTAAGTTCCCTGCAACATTACCAAGTTTCAACATGTTTGTCTTGATTTATAGAACATTTCCTCCCTGCATTCTTGGTCATGCCATTCATGAATAATAAAAACACATAAGTACCTCTCGGCACATTACAAAGTGAATCCTCGATTTCAGAAAAGAAAAACAATAAATAGTTGGTATAAGTGTTTGTCTTTTTAATCCAATGACAAAGGAGAAGTCCTGCATTAGAGCACTGTTTGAGTATGAATAATAAGTAACATAAATCTAGATTTGTTGCATTGAAATAGAACAATATCAGAAAAAACATGTCATGCGTCGAGAGCTATTTATGTGTTTATATGAAAGATTTAGCATCAATTGACATCTATTCCCTCTTCTGCACATGTCTATGAATAAATACCATTTTAATTAGACCAAATAAATGTAAAAAAACATGTTAGAAGATCCTTTTTTGTATTGCTTTAATCCTGGTGGTACAAAGAATAGATTGACATTGAGAACATTAAAATAGATATACCTGAACAAAACTGTAGCAAATGCATATGCACCATATAACAAAAATTCAAGTGCTTAGACCAGACATGCATACAGATGTGGGAGCTGAGCGATGGTCTAGACGCAACAATGTCAAAGGGTGTGGAGCAACTTGGACGACAACCTAGTCCCGCTCCACCCACTCCTGCAAGCATTAATACTCAGATGCTAATAATCAAGGCAAAATTACACTAAATACCATGAGGCGAACAATTGATCAAGCACAAAGACATATTGGGAGCTAGAAGCACACCAAATTTTGCAAACACGCATGCTCATGTTCTCTTCTTCCTGGTAATAACCAAAAACTGCCCACGGATATATAGCCACATATTCCAAATCAATGAAAACCACAATAACTTCTAGCAAATCAATATGGTGAAGAGGCCAGAAAAGGTCAAGACAGGTTTTTAAACTGCATAATCAACTTTCAAAATTTAGAGTAACCATGGGATCAGGAACAAAAAACACATCAGATTTCATTGCTTATTGGTGACGAACTGATGATACATTCTAGTTCACCCGTGCCATGGCAGGGCGACACCGACAGAGACGAGGGTCGAACGGGACGGTGTACAGATAAACCTGAAAAATTATTTACAAACAAGATTGTAAGATAATGTAGATGCCTAAATCAAACTGAAACTACCCTTGGGAATATTTTGTCAAACAAAGTAGGTGTAATGCACAAGATTGCCAGTTGCAAAGTTGTTCTATTCTCTGAGCTAATTGCTATCAACAATTGATCGATGAACCAATCATCTTTGGATGTTCCTGAGTTGCTACAAGTCAGAAACCAGAAGTTCAGGAAACATGTTTTTTGGCGCCTTCCTGATGCGACAGATAAATTCTACACTACTGAGGTCTACACTTTTCTAATCAGGGCACACATACCTGTTCTTCTCCTGAAAAATAGCTGCAATTTGGAATAGTTCAAGCACAGAAGTAGTCTTCTTGGTCGGAACACGTGCATGTTATTATTCATGAAGAAATGTTATTAGGTGGGAACATACAACAGACGAAAACATAGAAGAGATCTAGTGGTAGATACTTGTATACATCAGATCCAATGTGTAACACCCCGAATATGATTTTCCCAATATGTACTCCAACTCTTGCCGTTTCCAGCGTTAAGTTATTTTATTTTCTCGGGTTCGGGTTTTGTCTCCATGTGTTGTTATCGTGTCTTGCATCTCATATCATGTCATCATGTGTATTGAATTTGCATACATGTTCATCTCATGCATTCGAGCATTTTCCCCGTTGTCCGTTTTGCATTCCGGCGCTTCGTTCTCCTCCGGTGGTCATTTCTACCTTTGTTTCGTGTGTGGGGATTAAACATTTCCGGATTAGACCGAGACTTGCCAAGCGGCCTTGGTTTACTACCAGTAGACCGCCTGTCAAGTTGCATACCATTGGGACTTCGTTTGATACTCCAACGGTTAACCGAGGGACCGAAAAGGTCTCGTGTGTGTTGCAGCCCAACACCCTTCCATTTTGGCCCAAAACCCACCTAAACCTCCTCCATCATCTCGGTCGTTCGATCACGATCGTGTGGCCGAAAATCGCACCTCATTTGGACTCTCCTAGCTCCCTCTACCTATAAATAAGTGATCCCCTCCGAAATTTGCGGTCTAACCCTAGCCTTCCCCTACCTCGCGCCACCGGACAAAAATCCTCGCCGCGTCGGACATGTCCGCCGCGCCGCCGCCACCTCACTCTGCCCAATAGCAGCGCGCCAAGTCAGCTTCGCCGCCCCGCTCGACCTCTCCCGCATCGCCACCTGTCAGCGCTGCGCCCTCCTCTCTCCTCCGCCGCCGCGGGCCCGCGCGGCCCAGATCCGGCCCGCGGGGCCCAAACCGCCCGCGCCTCCACCCAGCGAGGCCGCGCCATCCGCGCGAGGGAGCCGCCCGCTCCAGCCTCGCTTCGCCACACGCCGTCTCGTTGCCGGCGCACTGGTCACCGTGCCGCTTCGCCGTTGCTCCGGCCCCGCCGCCGCTGTCGAGTGCTCACCGGCCACCGCGGCACCTGCCGGAGTCGTGCACCGCACCGCCGCCTTCATCCGCGCCTTCCCCGACAGCTCCGGCGAGCTCCAAGCCGCTCCGGCAAACCCCGAAGTCCGTGCTCCGGCGAGATCTGATCTGGATCTGGAAACCCTAGGGTTGACCCCTTGTTTTTCTTTTAAGTCTTCAGTTTATTTAGCTATTTTCATCATGGTGTATCTCCGCATTCGTAGCTCCGTTTTGGACATATAGCATATCAAAATGTTCATCTTAGAGAGTACATCATTTCATCTCATTGCATCATTTTCATTTGAGTTCATCTTGATGCCCGAAATGCTGTTAGAAGAGTGCTATTTGAGATTATTGTCAGATCTGCTGCTCCAATTAGATATTTGTCATTTTTTCCATGATTAATGTGTGCATGATATGCCCCTCAGTTCTTCATGAGTTTTGTTATATGTTTTGTCATCTATCCAGAGGTGCAACCCATGTATTTTGTGATGTGTGTGGTGACTAGCACAAGCTTGCAAAGTGGTGCATTCATTAATGCTGATTTCAGGGACTTAGCATTCCCACTAAGTCCTTGGACTGTTTATCTCAATATGCCATATGTTCATGTTGTTTCCTAGTGATCCGTGCCTCTTTTGAGGATGATCAGTAAGGATGTTTTGTTAATCTTGTAGTGCTCTATCCATCCATGTCTTTGTTTGCAATTATGGAGCACCCTAGCTTGAGACAATAGAGCTCTACTTTTGTCATTTCGTGAATCTAGGCAGATTGTCTACTTGTTAGCAATTTTGCTGAGGATGTTGTAGTTGATCCGTGCATGTTATGTTATTTTTCTTGCCATGTCTAGCTTGTATTTTGTGTATTCTTGATGGGTGTATGCTTAGATTATCATGACTTGCTCTGTAGTGAGTGCATCGAGCTCGTAAACATGCCTACTTGATATCTGTTTCAGCATGCTCCAGTTTTCACCAAGTCTGAGAACTGATTATGTTTTTGCCATGTTCACATGCTTGCAAATGTATTTTCTGATCCCTTTTGGCTCAAGGTCACTAAGGGACTTTTGTTAAGCTCTTTGAGTAGCTCCATGCCATGCTTTACTTTGCCATGTTCAGATCCTGTAGCATATTGTTTTCATACTCCAAAGTGTGCTATCTGATCTGAAATTCCAGACAAGTGTTAATTTCACTAAGTCTGAAATTTGTTTACCAAATGCATTTTTGCCATGCTTGTTTGAACCTGTTAATGGATGAATTGGCCGTAGCTCAGTGCTAGTATTTTGTTAAGCATCATGAATGGATCCATGAAATGTAATTTTTTGTCATGTTTGGGTGCTGTAGCATGTTCATCTTGTTGCATTTAGTTGGCTACTTGATGTTAATCGCAGAACATGGTCATATTTGAATTGCTTGCCATCTCCAAACCGTAACTCCGATTCTGGCGTTCTTTATATCGTTTTCAAGTGATTTCATCTCACCTTTCTAGTGGCACACTTGGATTTCCAAGTTGAGGCCAGGTTCATTCATTCCTTGTCAAATCTTGCATATGCATCACATATTGCATCCCGCATAGCGTACCATCTTTGCATCATATTGTTTGAGCCTTGCACGTGGTTGATTGTGTCCTTGTTGATTGTTTGTCTTGTGTGGGTAGAGCCGGGAGACGAGTTCGCTAACAAGGAGCCCGTTGAGTTTGCTTTCGAGGATCCAGTCAACTCTGACAACTTTGCAGGCAAGATGATCATACCTTCGAAATCACTACTATCTTTGCTATGCTAGATGCTCGCTCTTTTGCTATGCCTATGCTATGATGCCTACCACTTGCTTATCATGCCCCCCAAATTGCCATGTCAAACCTCTAACCCACCATGTCCTAGCAAACCATTGATTGGCTATGTTACCGCTTTGCTCAGCCCCTCTGATAGCGTTGCTAGTTGCAGGTGAAGATTGGAGACCGTTCCTTGTTGGAACTTTATTTACTTGTTGGGATATCATTATATTGCCTTGTTATCTTAATGCATATATATACTTGGTAAAGGGTGGAAGGCTCGGCCTCTCGCCTAGTGTTTTGTTTCACTCTTGCCGCCCTAGTTTCCGTCATATCGGTGTTATGTTCCCGGATTTTGCGTTCCTTACGCGGTTGGGTGATAATGGGAACCCCTTGATAGTTCACCTTGAATAAAGCTTTTCCAGCAATGCCCAACCTTGGTTTTACCATTTGCCACCTAGTCTCTTTTTCCCTTGGGTTTCCAGAGCCCGAGGGTCATCTTATTTTAAACCCCCCGGGCCAGTGCTCATCTGAGTGTTGGTCCACCTCGTCAGCCGCCGGTGTCCACCAGGGGCAACTCTGGGCTGGCCTACCGGAAGTTTGGACAATCTGAGTGTGCCCTGAGAACGAGATATGTGCAGCTCCTATCGGGATTTGTCGGCACATTCGGGCGGTGTTGCTGGATTTGTTTTAACTTGTCGAAGTGTCTTGTAGAACCGGGATACCGAGTCTGATCGGAATATCTCGGGAGGAGGTCTATTCCTTCGTTGACCGTGAGAGTTTGTCATGGGCTAAGTTGGGACTCCCCTGCAGGGATTTGAACTTTCGAAAGCCGTGCCCGCGGTTATGGGCAGATGGGAATTTGTTAATGTCCGGTTGTAGATTAACTTGAACCTTAACTTAATTAAAATGAATCAACAGTGTGAGTTATCGTGATGGTATCTTCTCGGCGGAGTCCGGGAAGTGAACATGGTGTTGGAGTAATGCCTGCCGCAGGTTGTCCTCTAGTTACTCGTTCGCGCTTTGCCTCCTCTTCTCGCTCTCTTTTGCGAACAGGATAGCCATCATATATGCTAGTCGCTTGTTGCAGCTCCACATATACTTACCTTGCCTTACCTGTGAGCTTAAATAGTCTTGATCGTAAGGGTGCGAGATTGTTGAGTCCCTGTGGCTCATAGATTACTTCCAAACCAGATGCAGGGCTTGGTGATTCTATTTCAGATGACGCGCTTGAGCTCAAGTGGGAGTTCGACAAGGACTCACGCCGATACTATGTGTCTTTCCCTGATGATCAGTAGTGGTGCCCAGTTGGGGGGATCGGGACCGTGTCGCATGTTGGGTTATCTTTCATTCTGGCGCCGTAGTCGGGCCCTGAGTGCTTGATTGTTGTAATGCTATTTATGTACTTTGATTGACGTGGCGAGTGTAAGCCAACTATGTATCTCCCCTTTTATTATCTATATTACATGGGATGTTGTGAAGATTGCCTAACTTGCGACATTGCTTTCAATGCGGTTATGCCTCTAAGTCGTGCCTCGACACGTGGGAGCTATAACCGCATCGAGGACGTTACAAGTTGGTAATCAGAGCCTTCCCCGACCTTAGGAGCCCCCATTGCTTGATCGTTATTAGCAGCCGAGTTGAATCTAGAAAAAATGTTTTGAGTCATTTAGGAATTATATATCGGAGTGTTTAGGAATTCTTTTTACTCCCCAGTCTCCTCATCGCTCTGGTAAGGCATCCTGACATAGAGTTTTGACTCTTCTCATCTCAAATTTCACACAAAAAAATTTAGGATCACGCGGGTATCTTGGAATCGTTCCGATGGTTTTGTAACGAGAACATTGTTCTTGGTGCCTCCTGTCTTTAGGGGTTGTGGCAGTGTCCCGAGGAGTTGAGCTCCGAGGTATTGTCGTCACAATTTTATCGTTGCAGTTCTGGAATACCTGAGTTTAGTACGCCGACATCAAAAATCCCTTTTATGCAGTTCGTTGGTGAGATAACCTCGACGCCACCCAGTACTGGGGCGGGAGTTCGGGAGTATCGCCATAACTTGTATAACAGATGCTTTTCAAAGGTTGAGGTAGATGGTTTCCGAAGTTTTTCTCGGTTATGTATTGAAGGATGGATACAGCTGAATGTAGGATTTGCTAGATTTGGGTGAAATATTATGCTTCCCCTGTATCCCCAACACCTGATTGGATAACCGGAAAGGTTCGGGAGTTTCATAGGTGGGAATTCTTGTAGCTCTAGCTCTTCTTCCACGGATATTTGGTTTGAGATTGGGATTTCTTACCGAGTATTCGTTCTTGATCCGTACCTTGTTGATTTATTTCTCTACCTAAATCCTAAGTGGCTTCTCAATTTATGGATATGTGACCATTTCAAGTGGAATGCATTCGTTCTTATGTTCAGATGTGAAGACTTTATGTTGCAATTTCAACCCGTTCGATTCAGCTTCATTTTATCTGTCAATGTGCTAACGGTGTCACCCTCTTCAGGATGGCTCCCGCTAAGAGCACCAATCAGAATCAGAATCAGGATCCGCCACCACCTCCACCTCCTCCGGAGGCATGGCAAGCTGTGATGGCCGCAACCAATGCAAACACACAGTTGATCATGCAAATTCTTCAAGAGCGCAATCAAGCGAACCAAGGCAACCAAGGCAACAATCAGAATCACTTTGCTACACTCAACCAGTTCCTTGCTAACGGGCCAAAGACTTTCAGCAATTGTGTTGAGGCAACTGATGCTGACGATTGGCTCGTGGATCTGTGCAAGCATTTCGAGTGCAGTAACGTCAGGCCTGAGGACTTCGTCAAGTTCGCTTCCTTCCAACTCAAAGACCAAGCTGCAGAATGGTTCCAGCAGTACAAGGATTCCAGAGGAGGCCGTGTGATTACCTGGGATGAATTCCGTCAAGACTTCAAAGCTCATCATATTCCTCAGAGCGTGGTTGAAAGCAAGCGTGAGGAATTCCGCAACCTGAAGCAAGGCTCTTTGTCTGTCTATGACTACAACAAGTTGTTTCAGAAGCTCGCCCGCTTTGCTAAGCAGGACGTCCCTGATGAGAAGAGCATGATATACCAGTTCAGGGGTGGTCTCAGAGAAGAAATCCAGCTAGCTCTTGTTCTCTTTGAGCCCTTGAGGTACGATGAGTTCTACAACATGGCATTGAAGCAAGAGGCCGCTCAACTGAGGTGTGATGCTTCCAAGAAGCGAGTCAGAGATGCTACTCCTTCTTCCTCTACTCAAGTGGCCAAGCAGCAGAAGTATTGGCTTCCTCCTCCTCCGTTCCGTCAGCCGTATCAGCAGAAGAGCAAAGGTGGCAGTGGATCTTCCCACCCACCCAACCCTGGCTTTCAGAACAAGACTTCGTCTCAAGCTCCAAGATCGAGTGCTCCGTATCACCGTCCGCTTTCAGAGGTCACGTGCAACAAGTGCCAACAGAAGGGTCACTATGCCAACAAATGCTTCAATCAGAGGCGTCTTCCTCCTCCTCCTCCTGTGAGATCGGCAAGTACAACTGTGGTCAAGCATAACCCCAAGCACGCCAAGGTCAACTTGATGAACGCAGCTCAGGCAGAGGACTCGTCAGATGTCATCGTGGGTAACCTTCCTGTTAACGATGTTCATGCAAAAGTTCTTTTTGACACTGGTGCATCGCATTGTTTCATCTCGAAACCTTTTGCATCTAAGCATGAGTTGATTTCCCAAGTTATGCATACACCGTTAGCAGTTGTCTCTCCGGGTAGATGTTTGCTCGCTAACCACGAGATCTCGGATATTTCTATCATGTTGGGTGACTTCAAGTTTCTGGCTTCTCCAATGGTTCTTGGTAACTCGGATATTGATCTTATTCTCGGGATGGATTGACTTTCTAAGCACAAGGCTCAGCTTGATTGTGCAGCCAGGCAGATTCAATTGACTCATTCGTCTGAGGATGTAATTGTATTTGCCTCTCGGGATAATACTATCCGTCTATTTTCTCTCAATGACAAGGGTGAACTGGATGCCATCTCGCAAATTCCAGTCGTTTGCGAGTATCAAGACGTCTTTCCAGAAGAGCTTCCAGGAATGCCTCCGCACCGGCCAGTTGAATTCGTCATCGATCTTGAGCCTGGCACGGAACCTGTGTGCAAGCGTCCTTACAAGCTCGGACCTGAAGAGTTGAAGGAGCTGAAGAAGCAACTCGATATTCAAGAGAGAATGGGTCTCATCCGACCTAGTTCTTCTCCGTGGGGTTGTGGTGTTCTTTTTGTGAAGAAGAAGGATGGAACGGACCGACTTTGTGTTGATTACCGTCCATTGAACAAGAAGACCATCAAGAACAAATACCCACTTCCCAACATCAACGAGCTGTTCGAACAACTCAAAGGTGCCCAAGTATTCTCCAAGCTTGATCTCCGTATGGGTTATCATCAGATTCGAATCCGTGAGCAAGATATTCCCAAGACGGCTTTCAGGACAAGCTTTGGTTCATATGAATACACTGTCATGTCTTTTGGCCTCGTCAACGCTCCTCCGACTTTCTCTCGCATGATGAACTTCATCTTCAACGCCTACACCAATGACTTCGTTTTGGTCTATCTCGACGACATTCTGGTCTTTTCGAAGAACAAGGAAGATCATGCCAAGCACTTGCGTTTGGTACTCGATAAGCTCAGGGAACACAAGTTCTACGCCAAGTTCTCCAAGTGCGAATTTTGGCTCGATGAGGTTCTTTATCTTGGTCATATCATCTCTGCCAAGGGCATTGCGGTGAATCCTGAGAAGGTGTCTGCAATTGTGAATTGGGAACCACCTCAGAACGTGAAGCAACTCCGTAGCTTCCTCGGTCTCGCAAGCTACTGTCGAAGATTCGTTGAAAACTTTTCTAAGATCGCGAAGCCTCTCTCAAATCTTCTCCAGAAGCACGTCAAGTACGTTTGGTCTCCGGAGTGTGACATTGCTTTCAACACTTTGAAAGAGAAATTGGTCACTGCTCCAGTTCTGACTCCGCCTGATGAATCCAAACCGTACGAGGTCTTTTGCGATGCCTCTCTCCAAGGTCTTGGCGCAGTGTTGATGCAAGAGAAGAAAGTTGTGGCTTATACCTCTCGCCAGTTGAAGCCCAACGAGAAGAACTACCCCACTCATGACCTCGAGTTGGCGGCAGTTGTGCATGCTCTTTTGACTTGGAGACATCTCTTATTGGGAAGAAAAGTGGACATTTTCACTGATCACAAGAGTCTCAAGTACATCTTCACTCAGCCTAATCTCAACCTCAGGCAGACTCGATGGGTCGAAATGATTCAAGAGTATAATCCGAGTATCGAGTATACTCCAGGCAAGGCCAATGTGATTGCTGACGCATTGAGCAGGAAGGCTTATTGCAACAGTCTGATTCTCAAGCCTTATCAACCCGAGCTTTGTGAAGCTTTCCGCAAACTTAATCTGCAAGTTGTTCCTCAAGGTTTCCTCGCCAACCTTCAAGTCTCTCCTACCTTGGAAGACCAGATTCGCCAAGCTCAGCTTCTTGATGCTATGGTGAAAAAGGTGAAGATTGGGATTGCCAAGAGTCAACCCAAGTACAAGTGCTACCGCCTTGATGACAAGGATACTCTCTTCTTCGAGGATCGTATTGTTGTGCCCAAAGGTGACCTTCGTAAAGTGATCATGAACGAGGCTCACAATTCTCTCCTCTCCATCCACCCTGGGAGCACGAAGATGTATCAGGACCTCAAGCAGGCTTATTGGTGGACTCGAATGAAGCGCGAGATTGCTCATTCGTGAATGAGTGTGATGTCTGCAGAAGAGTGAAGGCAGAACACCAAAGGCCAGCGGGTCTCCTCCAACCTCTTGCCATTCCAGAATGGAAGTTTGACCACATTGAGATGGACTTCGTGACTGGGTTTCCAAAGTCCAAACGTGGCAATGATGCTATATTCGTTGTCATCGACAAACTCACTAAAGTGGCTCACTTTCTGCCTATCAAAGAGTCAATCACTGCAGCTCAATTGGCGGAACTCTATACCTCTCGAATTGTCTCTCTGCACGGTATTCCACAAGTGATCTCTTCAGACCGTGGCAGCATCTTTACCTCCAAGTTTTGGGATTCTTTTCAGAAGGCCATGGGCACCAACATCCGCTTCAGCACAGCTTTCCATCCTCAAACTAGCGGTCAAGTCGAGCGTGTCAACCAGATTCTTGAAGATATGCTCAGGGCTTGTGTGATCTCCTTCGGCATGAAGTGGGAGGATTGTCTTCCTTATGCTGAATTCTCCTACAACAACAGTTTTCAAGCAAGTTCGGGCAAGGCCCCATTTGAAATTCTGTATGGCAGGAAGTGCCGTACCCCTCTCAACTGGTCTGAAACCGGTGAACGTCAGCTTTTGGGAAATGACTTAATCACAGAGGCAGAGGAAATGTGCAAAGTCATTCGAGATAACCTCAAAGCAGCCCAATCCCGCCAGAAGAGCTACTATGATAGTAAGCACCGTGATTTGGCTTTCGAGATCGGAGATCATGTTTACCTCCGCGTCTCTCCAATGAAAGGTACTCGTCGCTTCGGTATCAAAGGGAAGCTTGCCCCTAGATACGTGGGACCTTTCAAGATCGTCAGCAAGAGAGGCGATCTCGCCTATCAACTCGAGCTTCCTTCAAACTTTGCAAATGTGCATGACGTGTTCCATGTCTCTCAGCTCCGAAAGTGCTTCAAGACTCCTGACCGCACCGTCAACTTCGAGGACATTGAGCTCCAAGAAGATCTCTCCTATCATGAACACCCCGTTGCTATTCTTGAAGAGACTGAACGCAAGACTCGCAACAAGTCAATCAAATTCCTCAAAGTCAAGTGGTCACACCATTCCGACCGTAAAGCTACTTGGGAACGCGAGGATCACCTCCGTTCTGAATACCCGGCGTTCTTTCAGTCCTAGATCTCGGGACGAGATCCTTCCGTAGTGGTGGAGTGTTGTAACACCCCGGATATGATTTTCCCAATATGTACTCCAACTCTTGCTGTTTCCGGTGTTAAGTTATTTTATTTTCTCGGGTTCGGGTTTTTGTCTCCATGTGTTGTTATCGTGTCTTGCATCTCATATCATGTCATCATGTGCATTGCATTTGCATACGTGTTCATCTCATGCATTCGAGCATTTTCCCCGTTGTCCGTTTTGCATTCCGGCGCTTCGTTCTCCTCCGGTGGTCATTTCTACCTTTGTTTCGTGTGGGGGGATTAAACATTTCTGGATTGGACCGAGACTTGCCAAGCGGCCTTGGTTTACTACCGGTAGACCGCCTGTCAAGTTTTGTACCATTTGGACTTCGTTTGATACTCCAACGGTTAACCGAGGGACCGAAAAGGCCTCGTGTGTGTTGCAGCCCAACACCCTTCCATTTTGGCCCAAAACCCACCTAAACCTCCTCCATCATCTCGGCCGTTCGATCACGATCGTGTGGCCGAAAACCGCACCTCATTTGGACTCTCCTAGCTCCCTCTACCTATAAATAAGTGATCCCCTTCAAAATTTGCGGTCTAACCCTAGCCTTCCCCTACCTCGCGCCACCGGACAAAAATCCTCGCCGCGCCGGACATGTCTGCCGCGCCGCCGCCACCTCACTCTCCCAATAGCAGCGCGCCAAGTCAGCTTTGCCGCCCCGCTCGACCTCTCCCGCATCACCACCTGTCAGCACCGCGCCCTCCTCTCTCCTCCGCCGCCGCGGGCCCGCGCGGCCCAGATCCGTCCCGCGGGGCCCGAACCGCCCGCGCCTCCGCCCGGCGAGGCCGCGCCATCCGCGAGGGAGCCGCCCGCTCCAGCCTCGCTTCGCCGCACACCGTCTCGTCGCCGGCGCACTGGTCACCGCGCTGCTTCGCCGTTGCTCCGGCCCCGCCGCCGCCGCCGGGTGCTCGCCGGCCACCGCGGCACCTTCCGGAGTCGTGCACCGCACCGCCGCCTCCATCCGCGCCTTCCCCAACAGCTCCGGCGAGCTCCAAGCCGCTCCGGCGAACCCCGAAGTCCGTGCTCCGGCGAGATCCGATCTAGATCTGGAAACCCTAGGGTTGACCCCTTGTTTTTCTTCTAAGTCTTCAGTTTATTTAGCTATTTTCATCATGGTGTATCTCCGCATTCGTAGCTCCGTTTTGGACATATAGCATATCAAAATGTTCATCTTAGAGAGTACAACTTTCATATCATAGCATCATTTTCATTTGAGTTCATCTTGATGCCCGAAATGTTGTTAGAATAGTGCTATTTGAGATTATTGTCAGATCTGCTGCTCCAATTAGATATTTGTCATTTTTGCCATGATTAATGTGTGCATGATATGCCCCTGAGTTCTTCATGAGTTTTGTTATATGTTTTGTCATCTATCCAGAGGTGCAACCCATGTATTTTTGTGATGTGTGTGGTGACTAGCACAAGCTTGCAAAGTGGTGCATTCGTTAATGCTGATTTCAGGGACTTAGCATTTCCACTAAGTCCTTGGACTGTTCATCTCAATATGCCATATGTTCATGTTATTTCCTAGTGATCCGTGCCTCTTTTGAGAATGATCAGCAAGGATGTTTTGTTAATCTTGTAGTGCTCTATCCATCCATGTCTTTGTTTGCAATTATGGAGCACCCTAGCTTGAGTCAATCGAGCTCTACTTTTGTCATTTCGTGAATCTGGGCAGATTGTCTACTTGTTAGCAATTTTGCCGAGGATGTTGTAGTTGATCCGTGCATGCTATGTTATTGTTCTTGCCATGTCTAGCTTGTATTTTGTGTATTCTTGATGGGTGTATGCTTAGATTGTCATGACTTGCTCTGTAGTGAGTGCATCGAGCTCGTAAACATGCCTACTTGATATCTGTTTCAGCATGCTCCAGTTTTCACTAAGTCTGAGAACTGATTATGTTTTTGCCATGTTCACATGCTTGCAAATGTATTTTCTGATCCCTTTTGGCTCAAGGTCACTAAGGGACTTTTGTTAAGCTCTTTGAGTAGCTCCATGCCATGCTTTACTTTGCCATGTTCAGGTCCTGTAGCATATTGTTTTCATGCTCCAAAGTGTGCTATCTGATCTGAGATTCCAGACAAGTGTTAATTTCACTAAGTCTGAAATCTGTTTACCAAATGCATTTTTGCCATGCTTGTTTGAACCTGTTAATGGATGAATTGGCCGTAGCTCAGTGCTAGTCTTTTGTTAAGCATCATGAATGGATCCCTGCAATGTATTTTTTGTCATGTTTGGGTGTTGTAGCATGTTCATCTTGTTGCATTTAGTTGGCTACTTGATGTAATCGCAGAACATGGTCATATTTGAATTGCTTGCCATTTCCAAACCGTAACTCCGATTCCGGCGTTCTTTATATCGTTTTCAAGCGATTTCATCTCACCTTTCCAGTGGCACACTTGGATTTCCAAGTTGAGGCCAGGTTCATTCATTCCTTGTCAAATCTTGCATATGCATCACATATTGCATCCCGCATAGCATACCATCTTTGCATCATATTGTTTGAGCTTGCACGTGGTTGATTGTGTCCTTGTTGCTTGTTTGTCTTGTTTGGGTGGAGCCGGGAGACGAGTTCGCTAACGAGGAGCCCGTTGAGTTTGCTTTCGAGGATCCAGTCAACTCTGACAACTTTGCAGGCAAGATGATCATACCCTCGAAATCACTACTATCTTTGCTTTGCTAGATGCTCGCTCTTTTGCTATGCCTATGCTACGATGCCTACCACTTGCTTATCATGCCTCCCAAATTGCCATGTCAAACCTCTAACCCACCATGTCCTAGCAAACCGTTGATTGGCTATGTTACCGCTTTGCTCAGCCCCTCTTATAGCGTTGCTAGTTGCAGGTGAAGATTGGAGACCGTTCCTTGTTGGAACATTATTTACTTGTTGGGATATCATTATATTGCCTTGTTATCTTAATGCATCTATATACTTGGTAAAGGGTGGAAGGCTCGGCCTCTCGCCTAGTGTTTTGTTCCACTCTTGCCGCCCTAGTTTCCGTCATATCGGTGTTATGTTCCCGGATTTTGCGTTCCTTACGCGGTTGGGTGATAATGGGAACCCCTTGATAGTTCGCCTTGATTAAAGCTTTTCCAGCAATGCCCAACCTTGGTTTTACCATTTGCCACCTAGCCTCTTTTTCCCTTGGGTTTCCGGAGCCCGAGGGTCATCTTATTTTAAACCCCCCCCCCCGGGCCAGTGCTCCTCTGAGTGTTGGTCCACCTCGTCAGCCGCCGGTGGCCACCAGGGGCAACTCTGGGCTGGCCTACCGGAAGTTTGGACAATCTGAGTGTGCCCTGAGAACGAGATATGTGCAGCTCCTATCGGGATTTGTCGGCACATTCGGGCGGTGTTGCTGGATTTGTTTTAACTTGTCGAAGTGTCTTGTAGAACCGGGATACCGAGTCTGATCGGAATGTCTCGGGAGGAGGTCTATTCCTTCGTTGACCGTGAGAGCTTGTCATGGGCTAAGTTGGGACTCCCCTGCAGGGATTTGAACTTTCGAAAGCCGTGCCCGCGGTTATGGGCAGATGGGAATTTGTTAATGTCCGGTTGTAGATAACTTGAACCTTAACTTAATTAAAATGAATCAACAGTGTGAGTTACCGTGATGGTCTCTTCTCGGCGGAGTCCGGGAAGTGAACACGGTGTTGGAGTAATGCTTGCCGCAGGTTGTCCTCTAGTTACTCGTTCGCGCTTTGCCTCCTCTTCTCGCTCTCTTTTGCGAACAGGTTAGCCACCATATATGCTAGTCGCTTGCTGCAGCTCCACATATTTACCTTGCCTTACCTATAAGCTTAAATAGTCTTGATCGCGAGGGTGCGAGATTGCTGAGTCCCTGTGGCTCACAGATTACTTCCAAACCAGATGCAGGGCCTGATGATTCCGTTCCAGATGACGCGCTTGAGCTCAAGTGGGAGTTCGACGAGGACTCACGCCGATACTACGTGTCTTTCCCTGATGATCAGTAGTGGTGCCCAGTTGGGGTGATCGGGACCGTGTCGCATGTTGGGTTATCTTTCATTTTGGCGCCGTAGTCGGGCCATGAGTGTTTGATTGTTGTAATGCTATTTATGTACTTTGATTGACGTGGCGAGTGTAAGCCAACTATGTATCTCCCCTTTTATTATCTATATTACATGGGATGTTGTGAAGATTGCCTAACTTGCGACATTGCTTTCAATGCGGTTATGCCTCTAAGTCGTGCCTCGACACGTGGGAGCTATAGCCGCATCGAGGGCGTTACAAGTTGGTAATCAGAGCCTTCCCCGACCTTAGGAGCCCCCATTGCTTGATCGTTTTTAGCAGCCGAGTTGAGTCTAGAAAAATGTTTTGAGTCATTTAGGAATTATATATCGGAGAGTTTAGGAATTCTTTTTACTCCCCAGTCTCCTCATCGCTCTGGTAAGGCATCCTGACGTAGAGTTTTGACTCTTCTCTTCTCAAATTTCACTAAAAAAAATTTAGGATCACGCGGGTATCTTGGAATCGTTCCGATGGTTTTGTGACGAGAACATTGTTCTTGGTGCCTCCTGTCTTTAGGGGTTGTGGCAGTGTCCCGGGGAGTTGAGCTCCGAGGTGTTGTCGTCACAATTTTATCGTTGCAGTTCTGGAATACCTGAGTTTAGTACGCCGACATCGAAAATCTCTTTTATGCAGTTCGTTGGTGAGATAACCTCGACGCCACCCAGTACTGGGGCGGGAGTTCGGGAGTATCGCCATAACTTGTATAACGGATGCTTTTCGAAGGTTGAGGTAGATGGTTTCCGAAGTTTTTCTCGGTTATGTGTTGAAGGATGGATACAGCTGGATGTAGGATTTGCTAGATTTGGGTGAGATATTATGCTTCCCCTGTATCCCCAACACCTGATTGGAAAACCGGAAAGGTTCAGGAGTTTCATAGGTGGGAATTCTTGTAGCTCTAGCTCTTCTTCCACGGATATTTGGTTTGAGATTGGGATTTCTTACCGAGTATTCGTTCTTGATCCGTACCTTGTTGATTTATTCCTCTACCTAAATCCTAAGTGGCTTCTCAATTTATGGATATGTGACCATTTCAAGTGGAATGCATTCGTTCTTATGTTCAGATGTGAAGACTTTATGTTGCAATTTCAACCTGTTTGATTCAGCTTCATTTTATGTGTCAATGTGCTTACTGTTGTCACCCTCTTGAGGATGGCTCCCGCTAAGAGCACCAATCAGAATCAGAATTAGGATCCGCCACCACCTCCACCTCCTTCGGAGGCATGGCAAGCTGTGATGGCCGCAACCAATGCAAACACGCAGTTGATCATGCAAATTCTTCAAGAGCGCAATCAAGTGAACCAAGGCAACCAAGGCAACAATCAGAATCACTTTGCTACACTCAACCAGTTCCTTGCTAACGGGCCAAAGACTTTCAGCAATTGTGTTGAGGCAACTGATGCTGACGATTGGCTCGTGGATCTGTGCAAGCATTTCGAGTGCAGTAACGTCAGGCCTGAGGACTTCGTCAAGTTCGCTTCCTTCCAACTCAAAGACCAAGCTGCAGAATGGTTCCAGCAGTACAAGGATTCCAGAGGAGGCCGTGTGATTACCTGGGATGAATTCCGTCAAGACTTCAAAGCTCATCATATTCCTCAGAGCATGGTTGAGAGAAAGCGTGAGGAATTCCGCAACCTGAAGCAAGGCTCTTTGTCTGTCTATGACTACAACAAGTTGTTTCAGAAGCTCGCCCGCTTTGCTAAGCAGGACATACCTGATGAGAAGAGCATGATATACCAGTTCAGGGATGGTCTCAGGGAAGAAATCCAACTAGCTCTTGTTCTCTTTGAGCCCTTGGGGTACGATGAGTTCTACAATATGGCATTGAAGCAAGAGGCCGCTCAACTGAAGTGTGATGCTTCCAAGAAGCGAGTCAGAGATGTTACTCCTTCTTCCTCTACTCAAGTGGCCAAGCAGCAGAAGTATTGGCTTCCTCCTCCTCTGTTTCGTCAGCCGTATCAGCAGAAGAGCAAAGGTGGCAGTGGATCTTCCCACCCACCCAACCCTGGCTTTCAGAACAAGACTTCGTCTCAAGCTCCAAGATCGAGTGCTCCGTATCACCGTCCTCTTTCAGAGGTCACGTGCAACAAGTGCCAACAGAAGGGTCACTATGCCAACAAATGCTTCAATCAGAGGCGTCTTCCTCCTTCTCCTCCTGTGAGATCGGCAAGTACAACTGTGGTCAAGCATAACCCCAAGCATGCCAAGGTCAACTTGATGAACGCAGCTCAGGCAGAGGACTCGTCAGATGTCATCATGGGTAACCTTCTTGTTAACGATGTTCCTGCAAAAGTTCTTTTTGACACTGGTGCATCGCATTGTTTCATCTCGAAACCTTTTGCATCTAAGAATGAGTTGATTTCCCAAATTATGCATACACCGTTAGCAGTTGTCTCTCCGGGTAGATGTTTGCTTGCTAACCACGAGATCTCGGATATTTCTATCATGTTGGGTGACTTCAAGTTTCTGGCTTCTCCAATGGTTCTTGGTAACTCGGATATTGATCTTATTCTCGGGATGGATTGGCTTTCTAAGCACAAGGCTCAGCTTGATTGTGCAGCCAGGCAGATTCAATTGACTCATTCGTCTGAGCATGTAATTGTATTTGCCGCTCGGGATAATACTATCCGTCTGTTTTCTCTCAATGACAAGGGTGAACTGGATGCCATCTCGCAAATTCCAGTCGTTTGCGAGTATCAAGACGTCTTTCCAGAAGAGCTTCCAGGAATGCCTCCGCACCGGCCAGTTGAATTCGTCATCGATCTTGAGCCTGTCACGGAACCTGTGTGCAAGCGTCCTTACAAGCTCGGACCTGAAGAGTTGAAGGAGCTGAAGAAGCAACTCGTTGTTCAAGAGAGAATAGGCCTCATCCGACCTAGTTCTTCTCCGTGGGGTTGTGGTGTTCTTTTTGTGAAGAAGAAGGATGGAACGGACCGACTTTGTGTTGATTACCGTCCATTGAACAAGAAGACCATCAAGAACAAATACCCACTTCCCAATATCAACGAGCTGTTCGAACAACACAAAGGTGCCCAAGTATTCTCCAAGCTTGATCTCCGTATGGGTTATCATCAGATTCGAATCCGCGAGCAAGATATTCCCAAGAAGGCTTTCAGGACAAGTTTTGGTTCATATGAATACACTGTCATGTCTTTTGGCCTCGTCAACGCTCCTTCGACGTTCTCTCGCATGATGAACTTCATCTTCAACGCCTACACCAATGACTTCGTTTTGGTATATCTCGACGACATTCTGGTCTTTTCGAAGAACAAGGAAGATAATGCCAAGCACTTGCGTTTGGTGCTCGATAAGCTCAGGGAACACAAGTTCTACGCCAAGTTCTCCAAGTGTGAATTTTGGCTCGATGAGGTTCTTTATCTTGGTCATATCATCTCTGCCAAGGGCATTGCGGTGAATCCTGAGAAGGTGTCTGCAATTGTGAATTGGGAACCACCTCAGAACATGAAGCAACTTCGTAGCTTCCTCGGAGTGTGACATTGCTTTCAACACTTTGTTGACCGTGAGAGCTTGTCATGGGCTAAGTTGGGACTCCCCTGCAGGGATTTGAACTTTCAAAAGCCGTGCCCGCGGTTATGGGCAGATGGGAATTTGTTAATGTCCGGTTGTAGATTAACTTGAACCTTAACTTAATTAAAATGAATCAACAGTGTGAGTTATCGTGATGGTCTCTTCTCGGCGGAGTCCGGGAAGTGAACACGGTGTTGGAGTAATGCTTGCGGCAGGTTGTCCTCTAGTTACTCGTTCGCGCTTTGCCTCCTCTTCTCGCTCTCTTTTGCGAACAGGATAGCCACCATATATGCTAGTCGCTTGCTGCAGCTCCACATATACTTACCTTGCCTTACCTGTGAGCTTAAATAGTCTTGATCGCGAGGGTGCGAGATTGTTGAGTCCCTGTGGCTCACAGATTACTTCCAAACCAGATGCAGGGCCTGATGATTCCGGTCCAGATGACGCGCTTGAGCTCAAGCGGGAGTTCGACGAGGACTCACGCCGATACTATGTGTCTTTTCCTGATGATCAGTAGTGGTGCCCAGTTGGGGGTGATCGGGACCGTGTCGCATGTTGGGTTATCTTTCATTTTGGCGCCGTAGTCGGGCCCTGAGTGCTTGATTGATGTAATGATATTTATGTACTTTGATTGACGTGGCGAGTGTAAGTCAACTATGTATCTCCCCTTTTATTATCTATATTACATGGGATGTTGTGAAGATTGCCTAACTTGCGATATTGATTTCAATGCGGTTATGCCTCTAAGTCGTGCCTCGACACATGGGAGCTATAGCCGCATCGAGGATGTTACACAATGCTTTTACATAAAACAAACCCCTTACATTAATTGATCAATGGTGATCATCATAATTCACACTAATTAATGGTCAAAATAAAAATCTCACTCACACTACTGAAAAACATGTCAGTGAAATACTCGTACACACTTGTCACTTGACACTAAGACTACATAGTTGATAATTTGTTACTCATCCATTTCTTTCTTTGCTTCATCTGCTTTGCTCAGCTAAGTATATAATACCACAGTCAGCAAGACTATACTGTGGACGACCTTTCTTCTGCTGCTGCTTCGACCACTTGAGCGCACAACGCATCACTTGAGCGCATCATCCATATCAGGTCGACGAGCCATCGAGATGACTTGAGCTTGAGCGTGACATGCTTCCGGTCTTGCTTCGTGCAGCTCCAAAGGCGGCTTGCTCACATATGAGGGATCGTTGAACTGCACGGTGTCAACTATCCGCTCCACCTCCGGCCTAAGTCATTATAGCTGATTCGTGACAAATTGCCTAAAAGTAATAGTATGTTCTAAGCTTATCCACTTCACCAATGGTGATGGAACTACATCGTCACGTATCCAACCAACACTACATCGTAACGTATCCAGCCAACACTTTGTTCTAAGTTTATGACATATGTCTGACGAGTCAAATACGCAAGGCTGTCTTCACTACCAATTGCCTAAAAATGACAGATACTCCACCAGTCTGAATTCTGAAGGTTCAAGATTGGTAAGTTCTTTAATAAAAATTTGGGGCTCCTCCCATAAATTAAGTGCACACCCAAAGAGCAGAACCGTGATATAATAAAACATGTATGTAGAAACAGTAACAAAAAGTAGTCATATAATTACGCTCATGATGCTATACATCACTGTGGACTTCAACTGTTTCACCAGTCGCGGGACAAGGATGATCGCTGTTCGCAACAGTATTGTCGTCAGTACAATAGAAGCCCATCTGCAGGCTGAAGACCATCCATGGGAAAAAAGCAATTTACATATAGGGTCATGCATGTGATCGAAACTGAAACTCCAAGGCGAGTCTGCTGCAGCGAAGCTTAACAATTCAGGAATGGAAGAGTCAACGACCTCAACGGACACGAGCTAGAGAGGTGGATCAACCGGCCGATGATGTCTCTCATGCCCAACAATCTGAAATTCAAAAAAAATCAGGGCCCATGGAACTGAACAGTTGGTTGTCGGTGTACAGAGGCGGCGCGACGACAACAACACGAGGATGGCACGAGGGGCATCCTGAAGAGGAGAGTGCAGGGCCGGCGGCTACGGCCACCGTGACCACATGGCTGACGAGGAGGGGAGCGGCGGCGTCCACAGCCAGGACTTCGGCCACCGCGACCACGAGGCTGACGAGGAGGGGAGCGGCAACAGCGGGTCAAGATCTGGGCCGGCGATTTTTTCTGAGAAAGGGGAGAGGGGAGAGATGGGATCGGGGCCGAGAGCTGCGGAACGAGATCCCCTGACGTACTTCGATCTACTGCCGAGGGACGTCGTTCGCGTGTCACCGTTCGCTAGCCATCCGACGGGAGCAGGTGGAAACCACGGAAACAGAGATCACGGTCGGCCCACGAGAATGATCCAGCCCAGTCCAATGAAACAGGAGAGGGAAAACTGCGCCAGACCAGGGAAAAGGGCGCGAGATCAAAGAAACGGCACCAAACTGACGGGAAAAGGGTGCGTTCCACGGAGGAAACGATCGCCGAAGGGACGAGCTGCTCTGCTCTTCAATCCCGTGAATAGACTGACGGAAAAAGGGCGTGTTCCACTAAGGAATCGATCGCTGAAGGACGAGCTGCTCTGCTCTTCAATCTGTGAGTACGTCTTATTATTCTTTCTTTATCTATCTTGTTGATTAATCTCCCATATCAAATTGCTTCGATATTGATCAAACTTCCATCATCAGATTGCTTTGAAATAGATCCATCTTCTTATTAGGTTGCTGTGAACGGGATCAAGCTTTCCGTTTCGTCATGAAAAAAATTACCTAGTTCAATTATCAGATTGAGATGGAAGAAGAGGCAAGCACAGTACGCCATGATTCCAATACGTAAGTGATACAACACCCAATATGTTATTTCTAAGGAGAGATCAGATAAATTTAAATTGTCCAAATACTATTGCTCCCTTGCTTATTCTATTTGGCCTGAGTCTCAGAACTTTTAACAAGAGTTTACACAAACTGTTTCATGTCCCCAATGACAACTATTCATTCTCTGTTCTCTTTTACATTGGTTCTAATATTTGCTCTGCACTTTATATGTCCCTTGCTCATGTTGTTTTTTTAATTGTAGAGCTATACTTCCTGGTTTGGTACCTCTTGTTGGCATGGAATTTAGAAACTCGGATGAGGCTTGGGCATTTTGGCTGACCTACAGTGGACAGAAATGTTTTGAGGTCAGAAAAAGGTACACAAACAGAAGGCCAACCGATGGCAAGGTTACATCATGCAGATTTGTTTGCGCAAACGAGGGACATTGATCGCAAGACAACAGGGATCATTTAACAAAGTGCCCTAGAGCTGAAACTAGAATGGAATGTCAAGTCTTCATGAATCTAAAAACGGATAGAAAGAAGGGAAATTTAAAAGTGTCTGAGTTGTCTTTGGAACACAATCACACACTACATCTGCCCGAGACCTTACACTTAATGGTGTCACAAAGGAAAATTTCAGAGGTACAATCCTTTGAAATCGACACAGCAGATGCTGCTGGAATTGGGCCAAAAGCTGCGCAGGAGTTGGCTAGTCGCCAAGTTGGCGGACCACTCAATCTTAGCTACACCCTTCGTGATCGCAAGAATTATTTGCGGACGAAGCGCCAACGAGCGATGGCGTATGGCGAAGCAGGTAGCATGCTTAAGTATTTTCATGACAAAGTTGCAGAAAACCCATCATTCCAATATGCCTTGCAAATGGATTATGAAGAGCAAATAGCAAATATATTTTGGGCTGATGCTAAAATGATCATGGACTACGCACATTTTAGTGATGTTGTTAGTTTTGACACCACTTTTGGAACAAACAAGGAGAGCAGGCCTTTGGTGTCTTTGTCGGATTCAATCATTTTAGAGAAACTGTAGTTTTTGGTGCTGCTCTCATGTATGATGAAACGTTTGATTCCTTCGAATGGTTGTTTAAAACCTTTCTCAAAGCCCATAACGGACAACATCCTAAAACATTCTATACGGATCAAGATACTGCAATGGGAAATGCAGCTGGAGAGGTGTTTCCAGAAACATGGCATGGATTATGCACTTTTCACATTATGCAAAATGCTATCAAACATCTGCATGAGGAGAAGAACGAAGAGAACAATGAAGAGAAGACTGCAGGGAAGAATGAAGAGCAGAATGAAGGGAAGAATGAAGATAAGAATGAAGGGAAGAAACAAAAGAAGAATGAAGGGAAGAAAAAAAAGAAGAATGAAGGAAAGAAAACAGAGAAGAATGAAGAGCCAAGTATTCTATCAGATTTTAGCGCGTGCATGTTTGAGTACGAAGACATGATCGAGTTTGAACAAAAATTTGACCTCATGAGACAAAAGGTGAGCAAACAAACTTGGTTGGATAGTATATACAAGGTGAAACAAAAATGGGCTGAATGTTATATGAAGGATGTCTTCACATTAGGAATGAGAAGTACACAATTGAGTGAGAGTTTGAACAATGACTTGAAAATCCATTTCAAATCTGATTTTGATATCATTCGGTTCTTTAAGCATTTTGAAAGGGTGGTGCAAGGAAAAAGGAATAATGAGCTGGACTCAGAATTTGATTCTAGGAAGAAGTTGCCTAAACTATGTATGAAGAGACCACCACCAATGTTGGTGCAAGCTAGCAAGCTATATACACATGTTATATTTGAAGCTTTTCAAGGTGAATTTGAAAGATCCTTGGCAGCTTGCACAAAGGCTTTGGATGGTAATAATGAATATCTAGTAGGAGATTTCACCTACAAGGAGTATAAAGTTACCGGTGACCCTTTGAAGGAAACAGCTATGTGCAGCTGCCGGCAATTTGATAGAATTTGGATATTGTGTGCCCATACTCTTAAGGTTCTTGATTTGATGAATATCAAGTCACTACCACCACAATATGTGCTAAAGCGATGGACGAGGGAAGCAAGGAGTGGAACTATAAAAGATAACATGGGAAGAAATGTAATGGAAAATCCAAATATGGCTGCAATGCTTAGCTACAGATTTGTGTCTCACAAATTCCACAATTTAGCACATCGAGCGACTAACTTTCCTGAAGCAATCACGTTAGTGGACAACACGCTTGACATCCTTGGTAAGCAAGTTGAAGAAATAATCAATGGATGCACAAGCACTTCTGGGGATGCACGTATAGTCTCTACAGATGCTAGCGCACCAAATCAAAATGACTTGTTGAGTACTGCACGCCTAAAGAAAAAGGAGGTTCAAACAATAACTTCAAAACGCAAAAGAAATTGGTTGGATAAGAAGCACAAGGCTAGGAAAAAGAGACAAAGCAAAGCTACATCACAGGTTGGGGAAGAGGCATGTAATGATGGTGCACATGTTCAATCGGCACATATTTCAATGGTATGTTACTAAATAATAGTCACATTTCCAATGGTATAATTGTTTCCATTATTTATGAGAACTCACCAGATTTCTTTTCCTACAAGATGCAAGAGTTTGGTGAAGGGACATGTAGTGCTGGTGCACAAGTACAAGCACATATCATAGATGATAGTATTTCTGGGGACAAAGGGGCATATAGTACTGATTACAATGCCAATTTTAGCTACACTCAATTGTTGATGGTAATACTAATCATATAATTTCTTTACAGATCGGGATATGATACTGTGAAAAAGAACTTACATTTTTACTTAATTTACAGGGACCAATCACAGATGATGTTTTTACTAGGTTATGGTGATGTACTTTGTTGTTGGAATTGGAAGCCATGTGCTCTAACTTGAGTGATCCTAAAGCAGCAAGCAACTGGAACAATTTCCATTATGGAAATGTCAAATGTTTAGTTTGGGCCGTAATTCACTTTATTCAAGTTTAGTTGATCTCTTTTGTCCGATGCACTATATTACAATGAATTTTAATTTAGTGTTATGAATCAGTGTCCTTCAGTTAATTTATTTAATCTCTTTTCTCTCCTGCACTATATTACAATGGTTTCATTAATTTGCTGTCAATATTCAATTTAGTTGGTTCAGTTTGATAGTTTAATTGATCTCCTATGCCACATGCTTACAGTAATTCCCATTTCACCAATATGCTCACAAGTGCACAACATCAATGATATGCTCTCAAATTTTGTTATCCATTTTTTCAAAATATTAACAGGAGCACTGCTCTTTATGATAGTAGAAAAGAGAGTTTAAATACAAGCTCACTACAGGGGCCAACCCCTGGCGGTACAGAACCCAGATCATCAATGAGGGTTGTGCTCACATTTTGACAAGAATGAGTGATCTGCTTTCACTTGAGAACATTAATATACAATCTCAGATCAATTTGACCTGTAGTTTCCTCGCATAATACAAATTAAGTGATTAAAACTGAAACTCCACTTCAGGCTCTTGCTGCTAAACTACTGCCTGCCTCCTTCAGATTCAGTTTCTAAACTGAACTGAACTTCAGGCTCTGGCTGGCTCCTGCTGCAGCTACTTGATGCCTCCTCCAGCGTTGCACTGCAGGGTGCGTCGCACTCCAGGCTTGTGTTGGTCGGCCTTCATCTGCGGCTGGTTGCGCTTAGCAACGTGGCACTCACTTGTGCCTCCCGCAGCGGCCGCGAGCTCGACGGCGTGGTGCAGCCATGCGGTGGTGGCGGCCATGGCGTTGCCAGTCGCTCGCCCTCTTAGGGACGCGGACGGCGGCGGCCGCCGCACTCCCGCGCTGGTGCCGCAATGGCAGCGACGGACGCCCAATCACCCGCGGGCGCGGCGGCGCTAGGTTTAGGCACGGTCATGGCGATGGCGGGCGAACGACGACGGGGAGTAAAGGGGCGGGTGTTTTTTTTTTGAAGATGGGCCGCATCTCTTCTGGGCTGATGGCTGTTCGCTGCTTCTCGGCTCTGTTTCCCCGGTTTTTACCTGCTGCCGTCGGATGGCTAGGGAACGGTAGCACACGAACGACGTCCCTCGGCAGTAGATCGAAGTACGTCATAGGATCTCGTTCCAGAGCTGCGGGGGAGATGGGGGATGTGTGGGACGTAAGTTCCTGGGCGGGTGATTCGTGGGGAGAGGTTTTTTCTTTTTGAACGGAAACGAGGGAGCGGTGGAGACCGGCTCAGGTTTCTTTTATCGATCGTGGTTCTCTTGTTGATTGAACCGCTTGGTTCTCTTGTACTTGCCTTTGGTTTTTGGAGGGACTGTAGGATTGAAAAAAATTCGGTGGGAGGAGGTGGGTGGGAGGAGCTAGCGATAGGAGGAGGTTCGAATCATCATGACGTTGGAGCTTCTTTTAATAACTAGTAATTATAACCTCATGACGTTGGAGCTTCTTTTAATAACTAGTAATTATGTACGTGCAATGCACCTATTAGGTAGGATATTAGTGGCACATTATATTAGATAAGATATATTTGTGGCACATTGATATTTGGTAAGATATAAATTGCGTTCTTCGCGGGAATGATAAGATATTAATTACATGGCAGATTTCATGGGATAGCGTTGAGTCTAAAAATGTTTATAACTAATGGTCGTGATGGGTAATTAGAGCGTTAAACGTGTTTAGTGCTCAACATTGGAGCAATTTGAACCGCTAGATTACATGATTTGACGGTTGAGATGGTTTGGATCTGCCTATTTGGGTCTTTTTATATTGGTATAGATAGTAGAGATGCACGCTACTAAACATGTTTTTTGCGCACCTAAGAGCATCTCCAGCCGCGCCCCAACCGACTATCCCAATGCCGTTTTTTAGCGTCGGCGCCGAAAAATCGGCCCAGTCACACCCCACGAGCCTGTTTTTCGCCGGATTGAACCGAAATTGGCGCCGGCGCACCCAACCTGAACCCGGCGCGCTAGGGGCGCTCGGGGGCGCCGGCGTGAACGTTTTGGTGCGAAAGAGTGGCGGGACCGGCGCGTCGACGAGACAAAGGTTGGTCGTCCTCATCGTCTCGATTTTCCCGCGGGGAATCAATGCCAAGGCCGTCGGTTAGCCTGCCATTGATTCACGGGCGGCAAAGTGCGGCGACGCCGCCCCGCCTTCCGCCACGCGTTCGCGTGTGGCCACCCCCGAGCCGCTATAAAAGGCGCCCCTGGCCGCGCCAGTGAGGCACCCATCCATCGGCAGTCCTCCCCCTCTGATGAGAACATCAATACCATTGTTACACCCACAGTCCCTGCTGCTATACATACTGGACCAATTACTAGAGCTCGCGCACGCCAATTGAATAATCAGGTACTTTCGCTTCTTGGTAACGATTCTAGTGTTCATGAGAATATGATGCTGCCTAAATTGGATACATTTGTCTTGCTTACAAATGAAGGGCCTAGCTTGGACAAGAAAGATGAACCTTGGAACAAGTTCAAGCATGGAGATGATGGCATGCGCAAGGATCCAGAACGGAGTTACAAGTGATGATTTCAGGACTTTGAAGCCACCATAAGGAGTGCATGAAGTCTTGGACGAAATATACAAGATGCCACTTCATAAATTTCGTCCAAAGGCTATTTTAGGTGTTGCGTCACCTTATTGTTGGGCCAGGCCCATGTATTTTCGAAATACTTAAGTATAGGCTGTTTTTAGAGTCCGTATGTGTGGGGAAACAAGAGTTAGGGTTGGTTTCGGACCCCTCTTCCAAGGGCCACGAAATTCCCCCCTCTTCCTCCATATATACCGCCCTTAGGGCGTCGTTTAGACTTCGGGTTTTGTTTAGATTAAAAGTTCGCCATAGCTGCAACTTCGCGTACTTCGTTTGTGTCCAACGACCAGATCAAGACGTCACAGAACCCCACCTTGATCAATAAAGCTTTCATCTTATATTCGCAATATCTAGATTGCAATCTCAGTTTCTTGCTTGTTCTTCGTTTGCTCGCAGGAAACATGCCCTCGTGGTCAGGTTGATCGTGCTCCGGCGTGGTCAATAACCCCTCGGAGTTGGTTTAGCGATTTCTAAGGCGCGACGTCCTCGCACGTTCGTAGTCGGATCGTCAAAGTCGACTTCCTCTAAAACGATAGCCACCATCTCATCGAAAGATGGGACACCTTTGCCTCTATCAAGTGGTATCAAATTTTCAGGTTGCTCGGTGAGATTTTCCAGTTTTCATAGTTTAGATCGAGTCTGTTCTTCATACCTATAGTCCACGAAAAAAGCCAACAAAAAAATTAGGATTAGTTCATCATATCTGAACCAATCTGAGCATTTGCACAGTCTTTTTAGAGTTTTGCTTTGTTGAATTTGCGGTTGCATCGTCGTGTCGAGTTGCTGGTGTTAGCGTCTAGTCCGTTAGAGTTTCGAGTTCTATTCACAGGTTGTCATGCCGCCGCCGCACCATCATCATCATCATTGCCATATACCACCACCCCACCATATACATCGCCGCTGCCATATACTGTTGGAAATATGCCCTAGAGGCAATAATAAAATGATTATTATATTTCCTTGTTCATGATAATTGTCTATTATTCATGCTTTAATTGTATTATCCGGAAATCGTAATACATTTGTGATTACATAGACCACAATGTGTCCCTAGTGAGCCTCTAGTTGACTAGCTCGTTAATCAACAGATAGTCATGGTTTCCTGGCTATGGACATGGGGATGTCATTGATAACGGGATCACATCATTAGGAGAATGATGTGATGGACAAGACCCAATCCTAAACATAGGACAAGATCGTATAGTTCGTTTGCTAGAGTTTTTCCAATGTCAAGTATCTCTTCCTTAGACCATGAGATCGTGTAACTCCCGGATACCGTAGGAGTGCTCTGGGTATACCAAACGTCACAACGTAACTGGGTGACTATAAAGGTATACTACGGGTATCTCCGAAAGTGTATGTTGGGTTGACACGGATCAAGACTGGGATTTGTCACTCCGTATGACGGAGAGGTATCTCTGGGCCCACTCGGTAATGCATCATCATAATGATCTCAAAGTGACCAAGTGTCTGGTCACGGGATCATGCATTATGGTACGAGTAAAGTGACTTGCCGGTAACGAGATTGAACGAGGTATTGGGATACCGACGATCGAATCTCGGGCAAGTAACGTACCGATTGACGAAGGGAATTGTATACGGGGTTGCTTGAATCCTCGACATCGTGGTTCATCCGATGAGATCATTGAGGAGCATGTGGGAGCCAACATGGGTATCCAGATCCCGCTGTTGGTTATTGACCGGAGAGCCGTCTCGGTCATGTCTACATGTCTCCCGAACCCGTAGGGTCTACACACTTAAGGTTCGGTGACGCTAGGGTTGTAGAGATATGAATATGCAGTAACCCGAAAGTTGTTCGAAGTCCCGGATGAGATCCTGGATGTCACGAGGAGTTCCGAAATGGTCCAGAGGTGAAGAATTATATATAGGAAGTGCAGTTTCGGCCATCGAGAGAGTTTCGGGGTCACCGGTATTGTACCGGGACCACCGGAAGGGTCCCGGGGGTCCACCGGGTGGGGCCACCCATCCCGGAGGGCCCCATGGGCTAAAGTGGGGAGGGGAACCAGCCCATAGTGGGCTGGTGTACCCCCCTTGGCCCACCCCCTGCGCCTAGGGTTGGAAACCCTAGGGTGGGGGGCGCCCCACTTGCCTTGGGGGCTACTCCACCCTTGGCCGCCGCCCCCCTAGGAGATCCCATCTCCTAGGGCCGGCGCCCCCCCTAGGGGAGCCTATATAAAGGGGGGGAGGGAGGGGCAGCGGTACCCTTGAGTCTTGGCGCCTCCCTCTCCCCTGCTACACCTCTCCCTCTCGCAGTATAACGGCGAAGCCCTGCTGCGGTGACGCCCTGCATCCACCACCACGCCGTCGTGCTGCTGGATCTTCATCAACCTCTCCTCCCCCCTTGCTGGATTAAGAAGGAGGAGACATCACGCTGACCGTACGTGTGTTGAACACGGAGGTGTCGTCCGTTCGGCGCTAGGATCTCCGGTGATTTGGATCACGTCGAGTACGACTTCCTCATCCCTGTCCTTGAACGCTTCCGCGCGTGATCTACAAAGGTATGTAGATGCAATCCGATCACTCGTTGCTAGATGAACTCATAGATGGATCTTGGTGAAACCGTAGGAAAATTTTTGTTTTCTGCAACTTTCCCCAACATATACAACCACCAATCCAAGTCCACATATACCATCGCCATATACAATCACCAATCCGAGTCCACATATATACCATCGCCATATACAACCACCAGTCCGAGTTCCACCAGATTCATCGCCGCCACCAGTCCGAGTTCCACCAGATTCATCTCCGCTACCAATCCTAGTCCGAGTCCAGTATTTGTTGCTTTGTTTTCGAGTTCCAGATCACGCGATACTTCGAGTCGTGATAGAGTAGGACTCCTGAGATTCCGTGCTACCCGCAGAAGAAAAATAGTTCCAAACTCAAAAAAAACTAAGTCTGGAAAATTCTGGCTAGGCAGTTTTTAGATCATTTGTAGACTTTTTCGAAAAAAAATTGTTGCGGAGCAAAAAAAAGAGGAAAAAAAGTGCAAAAAGGTGAAAAAAATAAAAAAAATCAGAGAGTGCTCCTCCCTTGTTTACGTGTCGCGTCGTGATTTTGTTCGTGTTCTAGGCTCGCGTCTCTAGTACGGTCTAGCCTAGGACCAGCACAATACCGTCATTGAGCATTTATTCAACTTTGCATCTCTGAATTGATTATTGCTGACCCTTTTTGCTACTATATTATAAGCCTTCCTAGCTCCACATACATCTACGTCGTGCGTTTGACTCTCCCTGGTAATCGCTCTATCCAAGCTTTGAGAGTTTTGACTACGACGGTTGCCGATGACCGCCTGCTGCTGGGTAAGAACTGGTAAGAATTTGATATTTGCTTGACGGATTTGTGACATCCACCACTACCTCTTGTTAGCAGTCTATAGGATCATATTCTTGTGTGTTTCTATTGCTGCTAACCATGGCAGGATCACAAGCCGACGAGACTGACTGGGAGAACATGACGAATAAGGAGTTGCATGATAAATTTCAGCAAATGATGAGTGGATAGGTGCAAGATGTGCTAAACAGATTTGAAGAGGCCATGGAGAAGATAAATGGCATGGAGAAGACGTTCGAAACAAAGCTCGATAACAAGTTTAATGAATTGCTCGCGCGTCTTCCACCACCCCCGGCTGCCCCTAACGCACCTCTACAACAACAACAACAACAACAACAACGTCGCTTTCCAAATCAAGTGGGACAAGCACAGCGCGTTCCCATTGACCCTGGGCAAAATTCTGGTGCCGTTGTTGATGCTTCGGCCGCTCCTGCTACTACTGCAGAGGTGGAGGACCATTACGAGGATGAGGTTGACCAAAATCAGAACTACGTGCGACCACCAGCACCACCACCACCAGGTCGTCCTCATGCATATCATTGCAACGGTAGGGCTGCACCACCACCTGAGGTACATGACCATCTTCCTAAACTAAAATTGAATATTTCACCATTTGAGGGTAGATATGTTCTTGATATATATCTTACTTGGGAGTTAGAAACCGAACAACGATTTACATGTTTACAATATCCTGAGGAGAGACGTGTTCCTGCTGTTGTTTGTGCTTTCACTAGCTTTGCATGTGTTTGGTGGTCTGAACATTGTAGATTATATCCTATTCCAACTACTTGGGCTGCTTTGAAAACTGCTATGCGTACTCGTTGGGTTCCACCATATTATCAATGTGAATTACTTCAAAAATTGCAGCATTTAAGACAAGGAAAAATTTTTGTAGAAGAATATTATCAGGAATTACAAACTGGCATGATTAGATGTGGTATTGTTGAGGAGAATGATGCTATGCTTGCACGTTTTATGGGTGGAGGGAATAGAGAGATTCAGACCATTCTAGAGTATAAGTAGTATACTAATATCACTCGTTTATTCCATCTTGCTTGTAAAGTTGAACGTGAAGTCCAGGATCGACAGGCATTGACGTGAACTAACTTTTCTACAGGTCGATCTTCATCATGGACACCACGTGCATCCTCTACTTCCACTCCACCAGCACCTCCATCAGGTGCCACCTCCAGCCGTGATACAAAAAAGCAGGCACAACAACCACTATCTGCTAAGAGCACACCTGCCGGACCTGCGAAGAGCTCTTCTTCGTCCATGGCATCAACATGGCACACAAGTGATATTATTTATCGTCGTTGTAAGGGAAGAGGACATTTGGCGAGAGAATGCAATCTCAGCGTGTGATGATTGCTACTGAGGATGGTGGGTATGAGTCCGCTAGTGACTATGATGAAGAGACTTTGGCTCTTATTACACGTGAAGAACACGGTGGAGATGATTCTGATCATGAGACGCAATACATGGCTCTTGAAGATGCTGACAGGTATGAATGTTTAGTTGCTCAACGTGTTTTGAGTGTGCAGTTCACACAAGCTGAGCAAAATCAAAGGCATAATTTGTTCCATACAAAGGGAGTTGTGAAGGAACGTTGTGTTCGTGTCATCATAGATGGAGGGAGCTACAATAACTTGGCTAGCATGGAGATGGTGGAGAAGCTATCTCTCACCACAAGACTGATGACCCACAAGTATAGGGGATCTATCATAGTCCTTTCGATAAGTAAGAGTGTCAAACCCAACGAGGAGCAGAAGGAAATGATAAGCGGTTTTCAGCAAGGTATTCTCTGCAAGTACTGAAATAAGTGGTAACAGATAGTTTTGTGATAGGATAAATTGTAACAAGCAACAAGTAACAAAAGTAAATAAAGTGCAGCAAGATGGCCCAATCCTTTTTGTAGCAAAGTACAAGCCGGAAAAAACTCTTATAATAGGAAAAGCACTCCCGAGGACACATGGGAATATCGTCAAGCTAGTTTTCATCACGTTCATATGATTCGCGTTCGATACTTTGATGATTTGATATGTGGGTGGACCGGTGCTTGGGTGATGTTCTTACTTGAACAAGCATCCCACTTATGATTAACCTCTATTGCAAGCATCCGCAACTACAACAAAAGTATTAAGGTAAACCTAACCATAGCATGAAACATGTGGATCCAAATCAGCCCCTTACGAAGCAACGCATAAAGTAGGGTTTAAGATTCTGTCACTCTAGCAACCCGTCATCTACTCATTACTTCCCAATGCCTTCCTCTAGGCCCAAATAATGGTGAAGTGTTATGTAGTCGACGTTCACATAACACCACTAGAGGCTAGACAACATACATCTTATCAAAATATCAAACAAATACCAAATTCACATGACTACTAATAGCAAGACTTCTCCCTTGTCCTCAGGAACAAACGTAATTACTCACAAAGCATATTCATGTTCATAATCAAAGGGGTAATAATATGCATATAGGATCTGAACATATGATCTTCCACCAAATAAACCAACTAGCATCAACTACAAGGAGTAATCAACACTACTAGCAACCTACTAGCACCAATCTCGGACTTTGAGACAAGAATTGGATACAAGAGATGAACTAGGGTTTGGAGATGAGATGGTGCTGGTGAAGATGTTGATGGAGATTGCCCTCTCCTGATGAGAGGAGTGTTGATGATGACGATGGTGATGATTTCCCCCTCCCGGAGGGAAGTATCCCCGGCAGAACAGCTCTGCCGGAGCTCTAGATTGGTTTCGTCAAGGTTCCCCTCGTGGCGGCGGAGTCTCGTCCCGAAAAGTTCCTTCTAATTTTTTTCTCATCGAAAGACTTCATATAGGAGAAGATGGACGTCGGAGAGCCACCAGGGGGCCCACGAGGTAGGGGGACGCGCCCCCCACCCTCGTGAGCAGGGTGTGGGCCCCCTGGCCTTCATCTTTGGCGAGGATTTTTCTTTATTTATTTTAAGATGTTCCGTGGAGTTTCAGGACTTTTGGAGTTGCGCATAATAGGTCTCTAATATTTGCTCCTTTTCCAGCCCAGAATTCCAGCTGCCGGCATTCTCCCTCCTTATGTAAACCTTGTAAAATAAGAGAGAATAGCCATAAGTATTGTGACATAAAGTGAAATAACAGTCCATAATGCAATAAATATCGATATAAAAGCATGATGCAAAATGGACGTATCAACTCCCCCAAGCTTAGACCTCGCTTGTCCTCAAGCGAAAAGCCAATAACAACAAATATGTCCTCATATTTAGAGGTAGAGGCGTCGATAAAAATAAAATACGTACATGAAGGCATCATGATTATTCTCATAGCAGCAACATATATAGCTTTTGTCATATGATTACTTATGTTCAAGTGGTGATCTATTCACAATGCAAAAGTATAAATCATAAACCTTATTGGGCTCCGACAAACTATAATCTCAGTCATTGAAGCAATTGCAATTTATCATAACATCAGAAAGAGTCTATGTCAGAGCTAAAAAGCAAGTCCACATACTCAACTATCATTTAGTCCTCCATAATTGCTAACACTCACGCAATACTTGTGGTTACGGAGTTTTAGTCGGACACAGAGAAAGATAGGGGCTTATAGTTTTGCCCCACAACCTTTTACCTCAAGGGTAATGTCAACAATAATGGTTCATGCTACCCTACATCCAATTAGATATATATATCATGTTCTTTCCAACATGCTGAGCTTGCCAAAGGATAAAATGAAAAAGGAAAGGTGAAGATCACCATGACTCTTGCATAAGGTAGAAGATAATAATAAAGGATAGGCCCTTCGCAGAGGGAAGCAGAGGTTGTCATGCGCTTTTATGGTTGGATGCATAAAATCTCAATGTGAAAGAACCTCACTTTATATTGCCCCTTGTGATATGAACCTTTATTATGTAGTCCGTCGCTTTTATTACTTCACATCACAAGATCGTATAAAGCTTATTTCTCCCACACCAATCAATCATACATATTTAGAGCAATTTTTATTGCTTTGCACCGATGACAACTTACTTGAAGGATCTTACTCAATCCATAGGTAGATATGGTGGACTCTCATGGCAAAACTGGTTTAAGGGTATTTGGAAGCACAAGTAGTATTTCTACTTGGTGCTGAGAATTTGGCTAGCATGAGGGGGAAAGGCAAGCTCAACAAGTTAGAGGATCCATGACAACATACTTTATCTCAGATATAAGAAAGACATAACTCATTACGTTGTCTTCCTTGTCCAACATCAACTCTTTAGCATGTCATATTTTAATGAGTGCTCCCAATCATAAAAGATGTCAATGATAATATATCTATATGTGAAAACCTCTCCTTCCTTATTACTTCCTATTAATTGCAACAATGACCAAAGCTATGTTTGCCAACTCCCAACAACTTTTAATCATCATACTCTTTCTATGTGAAGTCATTACTCTCAATAAGATCAATATGAACTTTTTGTTTCTTTTTATTCTTTTTCTCTTTTCTTTTATTCACCCAAGATCATGGCAAAATAATCAAGCCCTTGACTCAACACTAATCTTTATTATATATAGCTCATGGACTCGATTACATAGAGAGATCATAAAGCAAACTCAAAACTAGATCATGTCATAAACTTTATTCTACTAAATCAAGATACTATTAATAGGATCGAACTAAGAAAAATGATAAAGATGGGAGTTGTGATGATGATACGATACCGGGGCACCTCCCCCGAGCTTGGCAGTTGCCATGGGGAGTGCCCATACCCATGTGATTATATCTCCTTTGTCGGTGAAGAAGGTGGAGGTGTTGTTGATGATGCGGGCTTGTCATCCATCTTCCAAGGCATAGGTTCACCATCATAGAAGGATGATCGAGTCTCCGGAATCCTCGAATCTGCAGCCAAACTCATTCTTTTGAATCTATATTCATACTCACAGTTTTGGTTTTGCAGGTCATAGATTTGGGCTTGGAGGTGCTCGATCTTCTCATATAGCTTGAAGATGGCCTCCTCGGTGTTCTTGGCATCTGGCTTGTAGTTGTTAGTCAACTTCGCGAGCATCGTGTAGCTAGCGTTGATTCCACGCTCCACCATCCCCTGGCACTTGAAAACTTGTTGCTCCATTGCTTCGATCCTCGTCTCCACGCTTCCGGTTCCCTTTGGTCCCTCAACATCACGGATGTGCAACAACCCATCACGCATCTCAATGGTTTGAGGGTGTCGCAGCACCTCCGCGAGGTAAGGGTTGATGACCTTCTCGAAGAACTTGTCCTTGGAAGCACTTGGGGACGTCATGATAATCTAGATCTGTCAGAAAAATAGCTCGAAACAAGAACAGAGAATAATTGCGTGATACGGGAGTCAAAACCTTCGGGAGAATATATAATGAATTTTTACCGACCAAAATACGTATCGTGCAAGAAAACAGAGTCCGGAAGGCACACGAGGTGCTCACGAGGTAGGGGGCGCGCCCACCACCCTCGTGGGGCCCTCGTGTCCTTCCCAGACTGCTACTTATTTTTCTATTTTTCTAAATATTCCAAAACAGAGAAATATTGCCTTAAAAATTGTTTTGGAGTCGGTTTACCTACCGCACCACATACCTATTCCTTTTCGGAGTCTGAAACGTTCCGGAAAGTGTCCCTTATGTATTCCTCCGGGGTTACGGTTTCAATAATATTGGTTTCAACATTTATGGGATTACCTGAGATATAATGCTTAATTCTTTGACCGTTTACCACCTTCGGATTTGTGCCCTCGAAGTTGTTGATCTTTATGGCACCGGAAGGATAGACCTCTTCGATAACATAGGGGCCTTCCCATTTAGAGAGAAGTTTTCCTGCAAAAAATCTTAAACGAGAGTTGTATAGCAATACATAATCACCTACATTAAACTCATGCTTTTATATCCTTTTGTCATGCCATCTTTTAACTTTTTCTTTAAACAACTTGGCATTTTCATAAGCTTGGGTTCTCCATTCATCAAGTGAGCTAATATCAAATAACCTCTTCTCACTGGCAAGCTTAAAATCATAATTAAGCTCTTTAATAGCCCAATATGCCTTATGTTCTAGTTCGAGAGGTAAGTGACATGCTTCCCATAAACCATTTTATATGGAGACATACCCATAGGATTTTTATATGGAGACATGCATCATCAAGTTTCTTGGACCAATTCTTTCTAGACCTATTAACAGTCTTTTGCAAAATTAATTTGAGTTCTCTATTGCTCAACTCTACTTGACCACTAGACTGAGGGTGATAAGGAGATGCAATTCTATGATTAACATCATATTTAGCAAGCATTTTACGGAAAGCACCATGAATAAAGTGTGAACCGCCATCAGTCATTAAATATTTAGAGACTCCAAACCTCGGGAAAATAACGTCCTTAAGCATTTTAATAGAAGTGTTATGATTAGCACTACTAGTTGGAATAGCTTCTACCCACTTAGTAACGTAATCAACAACAACTAAAATATGTGGGTATCCATTAGAGGCAGGAAAAGGTCCCATATAATCAAAGCCCCAAACATCAAACTGTTCAATAACAAGAGAATAATTCATAGGCATTTCTTGACGTCTACTAATATTACCAATTCTTTGACATTCATCACAAGACAAGACAAACTTACGGGCATCCCTGAAGAGAGTGGCCAATAAAAACCAGATTACAATATCTTACGTGCAGTTCTATCTCCAGCGTGGTGTCCTCCATAAGCCTCGGAATGACACTTGCGTAGGATCTGTTCCTGTTCATGCTCAGGTACACAACGTCTAATAACACCATCTACTCCTTCTTTATAAAGATGTGGGTCATCCCAAAAGTAATGTATTAAATCATAGAAAAACTTTTTCTTTTCCTGGTATGTGAAGCTAGGTGGTATAAACTTAGCAACAATATAATTAGCATAATCGGCATACCATGGAGTACTACGAGTAGTACTTATTGAAGGAAATATGCCCTAGAGGCAATAATAAAGTTATTATTTATTTCCTTATAATCATGATAAATGTTTATTATTCATGCTAGAATTGTATTAACCGGAAACATAATACATGTGTGAATACATAGACAAACAAAGTGTCACTAGTATGCCTCTACTTGACTAGCTCGTTAATCAAAGATGGTTATGTTTCCTGACCATGAACAATGAGTTGTTATTTGAGTAACGAGATCACATCATTAGTTGAATGATCTGATTGACATGACCCATTCCATTAGCTTAGCACCTGATCGTTTAGTATGTTGCTATTGCTTTCTTCATGACTTATACATGTTCCTATGACTATGAGATTATGCAACTCCCGTTTGCCGGAGGAACACTTTGGGTGCTACCAAACGTCACAACGTAACTGGGTGATTATAAAGGAGCATTACAGGTGTCTCCAAAAGTAGATGTTGGGTTGGCGTATTTCGAGATTAGGATTTGTCACTCCGATTGTCGGAGAGGTATCTCTGGGCCCTCTCGGTAATGCACATCACATAAGCCTTGCAAGAACTGCAACTAATATGTTAGTTGTGAGATGATGTATTACGGAACGAGTAAAGAGACTTGCCAGTAACGAGATTGAACTAGGTATTGGATACCGACGATCGAATCTCGGGCAAGTAACATACCGATGACAAAGGGAACAGCGTATGTTGTTATGCGGTCTGACCGATAAAGATCTTCGTAGAATATGTAGGAGCCAATATGGGCATCCAGGTCCCGCTATTGGTTATTGACCGGAGACGTGTCTCGGTCATGTCTACATTGTTCTCGAACCCGTAGGGTCCGCACGCTTAAGGTTACGATGACAGTTATATTATGAGTTTACATGTTTTGATGAACCGAAGGAGTTCGGAGTCCCGGATGAGATCGGGGACATGACGAGGAGTCTCGAAATGGTCGAGACGTAAAGATTCATATATTGGATGATATGGTTAGGCCAAGGGGTCAAGCCCATGAGGCTTTAGATCGGTGCAAAAAGGAGTTTTGCGGAGGCCAGGGGGGCAAACGCCGGAGACCCTGGCGTCTGGCCCTGGGCCAGACGCCGAGGCCCATGGCGTCTGGGCCAGACGCCAAGGATTGTGGCGTTTGGTCCTAGAATCCGAGTGGGACTCTTGCCTTTCGGGCAAAACCGACTTTGAGGAGGCTTTTGCTCCAAGTTTCGACCCCGGGGCTCAACATATAAATAGAGGGGCAGGGCTAGCACCAGAGACACAACAAGTTGATCCACGTGATCTATTCCTTAGCCGTGTGCGGTGCCCCCTGCCACCATATACCTCGATAATATAGTAGCGGAGTTTAGGCGAAGCCCTGCTGCTGTAGTTCATCAAGATCGTCACCACGCCGTCGTGCTGACGGAACTCTTCCCCGACACTTTGCTGGATCGGAGTCCGGGGATCGTCATCGAGCTGAACGTGTGCTCGAACTCGGAGGTGCCGTAGTTTCGGTGCTTGATCGGTTGGATCGTGAAGACGTACGACTACTTCCTCTACGTCGTGTCATCGCTTCCGCAGTCGGTCTGCGTTGGGTACGTAGATAACACTCTCCCCTCGTTGCTATGCATCACATGATCTTGCGTGTGCATAGGAAATTTTTTGAAATTACTACGAAACCCAACAGTGGCATCCGAGCCTAGGTTATTTATGTTGATGTTATATGCACGAGTAGAACACAAGTGAGTTGTGGACGATACAAGTCATACTGCCTACCAGCATGTCATACTTTGGTTCGGCGGTATTGTTGGACGAGACGACCCGGACCAACCTTATGCGTACGCTTACGCGAGACCGGTTCCCTCGACGTGCTTTGCACATAGATGGCTTGCGGGCGACTGTCTCTCCAACTTTAGTTGAACTGAGTATGGCTACGCCCGGTCCTTGAGAAGGTTAAAACGGAGTCTATTTGACAAACTATCGTTGTGGTTTTGATGCGTAGGTGAGATTGGTTCTTACTTAAGCCTGTAGCAGCCACGTAAAACATGCAACAACAAAGTAGAGGACGTCTAACTTGTTTTTGCAGGGCATGTTGTGATGTGATATGGTCAAGGCATGATGCTGAATTTTATTGTATGAGATGATCATATTTTGTAACCGAGTTATCGGCAACTGGCAGGAGCCATATGGTTGTCGCTTTATTGTATGCAATGCAATCGCGATGTAATGCTTTACTTTATTACTAAACGGTAGTGATAGTCGTGGAAGCATAAGATTGGCGAGACGACAACGATGCTACGATGGAGATCAAGGTGTCGCGCCGGTGACGATGGTGATCATGACGGTGCTTCGGAGATGGAGATCACAAGCACAAGATGATGATGACCATATCATATCACTTATATTGATTGCATGTGATGTTTATCTTTTTATATGCATCTTATCTTGCTTTGATTGACGGTAGCATTTTAAGATGATCTCTCACTAAATTATCAAGAAGTGTTCTCCCTGAGTATGCACCGTTGCCAAAGTTCGTCGTGCCCAGACACCACGTGATGATCGGGTGTGATAAGCTCTACGTCCATCTACAACGGGTGCAAGCCAGTTTTGCACACGCAGAATACTCAGGTTAAACTTGACGAGCCTAGCATATGCAGATATGGCCTCGGAACATGGAGACCGAAAGGTCGAGCGTGAATCATATAGTAGATATGATCAACATAACAATGTTCACCATTGAAAACTACTCCATCTCACGTGATGATCGGTCATGGTTTAGTTGATTTGGATCACGTAATCACTTAGAGGATTAGAGGGATGTCTATCTAAGTGGGAGTTCTTAAATAATATGATTAATTGAACTTAAATTTATCATGAACTTAGTACCTGATAGTATCTTGCTTGTTTATGTTGATTGTAGATAGATGGCTCGTGCTGTTGTTCCGTTGAATTTTAATGCGTTCCTTGAGAAAGCAAAGTTGAAAGATGATGGTAGCAATTACACGGACTGGGTCCGTAACTTGAGGATTATCCTCATTGCTGCACAGAAAAATTACGTCCTGGAAGCACCGTTGGGTGCCAGGCCTGCTGCTGGAGCAACACCAGATGTTATGAACGTCTGGCAGAGCAAAGCTGATGACTACTCGATAGTTTAGTGTGCAATGCTTTACGGCTTAGAATCGGGACTTCAACGATGTTTTGAACGTCATGGAGCATATGAGATGTTCCAGGAGTTGAAGTTAATATTTCAAGCAAATGCCCGAATTGAGAGATATGAAGTCTCCAATAAGTTCTATAGCTGCAAGATGGAGGAGAACAGTTCTGTCAGTGAGCATATACTCAAAATGTCTGGGTATAATAATCACTTGATTCAATTGGGAGTTAATCTTCCGGATGATTGCGTTATTGACAGAATTCTCCAATCACTGCCACCAAGCTACAAGAGCTTCGTGATGAACTATAATATGCAAGGGATGAACAAGACTATTCCCGAGCTCTTCGCAATGCTGAGAGCTGCGGAGGTAGAAATCAAGAAGGAGCATCAAGTGTTGATGGTTAACAAGACCACTAGTTTTAAGAAAAAGGGCAAAGGGAAGAAAAAGGGGAACTTCAAGAAGAACGGCAAGCAAGTTGCTGCTCAAGAGAAGAAACCCAAGTCTGGACCTAAGCCTGAAACTGAGTGCTTCTACTGCAAGCAGACTGGTCACTGGAAGCGGAACTGCCCCAAGTATTTGGCGGATAAGAAGGATGGCAAGGTGAACAAAGGTATATGTGATATACATGTTATTGATGTGTACCTTACTAGAGCTCGCAGTAGCACCTGGGTATTTGATACTGGTTCTGTTGCTAATATTTGCAACTCGAAACAGGGACTACGGAATAAGCGGGCACTAGCAAAGGACGAGGTGACGATGCGCGTGGGAAATGGTTCCAAAGTTGATGTGATTGCGGTCGGCACGCTACCTCTACATCTACCTTCGGGATTAATATTAGACCTAAATAATTGTTATTTGGTGCCAGCGTTGAGCATGAACATTATATCTGGATCTTGTTTAATGCAAGGCGGTTATTCATTTAAATCAGAGAATAATGGTTGTTCTATTTATATGAGTAATATCTTTTATGGTCATGCACCCTTGAAGAGTGGTCTATTCTTATTGAATCTTGATAGTAGTAATACACATATTCATAATGTTGAAGCCAAAAGATGCAGAGTTGATAATGAAAGTGCAACTTATTTGTGGCACTGTCGTTTAGGTCATATCGGTATAAAGCGCATGAAGAAACTCCATACTGATGGACTTTTGGAACCACTTGATTATGAATCACTTGGTACTTGCGAACCGTGCCTCATGGGCAAGATGACTAAAACACCGTTCTCCGGTACTATGGAGAGAGCAACAGATTTGTTGGAAATCATACATACCGATGTATGTGACCCGGTGAATATTGAGGCTCGTGGCGGATATCGTTATTTTCTCACCTTCACAGATGATTTAAGCAGATATGGGTATATCTACTTAATGAAACATAAGTCTGAAATATTTGAAAAGTTCAAAGAATTTCAGAGTGAAGTTGAAAATCATCGTAACAAGAAAATAAAGTTTCTACGATCTGATCGTGGAGGAGAATATTTGAGTTACGAGTTTGGTGTACATTTGAAAAACTGTGGAATAGTTTCGCGACTCACGCCACCCGGAACACCACAGCGTAATGGTGTGTCCGAACGTCGTAATCGTACTTTACTAGATATGGTGCGATCTATGATGTCTCTTACTGATTTACTGCTATCATTTTGGGGATATGCTTTAGAGACGGCCGCATTCACGTTAAATAGGGCACCATCAAAATCCGTTGAGACGACGCCTTATGAACTGTGGTTTGGCAAGAAACCAAAGTTGTCGTTTCTTAAAGTTTGGGGCTGCGATGCTTATGTGAAAAAGCTTCAACCTGATAAGCTCGAACCTAAATCGGAGAAATGTGTCTTCATAGGATACCCAAAGGAGACTATTGGGTACACCTTCTATCACAGATCCGAAGGCAAGACATTCGTTGCTAAGAATGGATCCTTTCTAGAGAAGGAGTTTCTCTCGAAAGAAGTGAGTGGGAGGAAAGTAGAACTTGACGAGGTAACTGTACCTGCTCCCTTACTGGAGAGTAGTTCATCACAGAAAACTGTTTCAGTGACACCTACACCAGTTAGTGAAGAAGCCAATGATAATGATCATGAAACTTCAGATCAAGATACTGCTGAACCTCGTAGATCAACGAGAGTAAGATCCACACCAGAGTGGTACGGTAATCCTATTCTGGAAGTCATGATACTAGATCATGATGAACCTACGAACTATGAAGAAGCGATGGTGAGCCCAGATTCCGCAAAGTGGCTTGAAGCCATGAAATCTGAGATGGGATCCATGTATGAGAACAAAGTATGGACTTTGGTTGACTTGCCCGATGATCGGCAAGCAATTGAGAATAAATGGATCTTTAAGAAGAAGACTGACGCTGATGGTAATGTTACTGTCTACAAAGCTCGACTTGTCGCAAAAGGTTTTCGGCAAGTTCAAGGGATTGACTACGATGAGACCTTCTCACCTGTAGCGATGCTTAAGTCCGTCCGAATCATGTTAGCAATTGCCGCATTTTATGATTATGAAATTTGGCAGATGGATGTCAAAACTGCATTCCTGAATGGATTTCTGGAAGAAGAGTTGTATATGATGCAACTGGAAGGTTTTGTCGATCCAAAGGGAGCTAACAAAGTGTGCAAGCTCCAGCGATCCATTTATGGACTGGTGCAAGCCTCTCGGAGTTGGAATAAACGTTTTGATAGTGTGATCAAAGCATTTGGTTTTATACAGACTTTCGGAGAAGCCTGTATTTACAAGAAAGTGAGTGGGAGCTCTGTAGCATTTCTGATATTATATGTGGATGACATATTGCTGATTGGAAATGATATAGAATTTCTGGATAGCATAAAGGGATACTTGAATAAAAGTTTTTCAATGAAAGACCTCGGTGAAGATGCTTACATATTAGGCATTAAGATCTATAGAGATAGATCAAGACGCTTAATTGGACTTTCACAAAGCACATACCTTGACAAGATTTTGAAGAAATTCAAAATGGATCAAGCAAAGAAAGGATTCTTGCCTGTATTACAAGGTGTGAAGTTGAGTAAGACTCAATGCCCGACCACTGCAGAAGATAGAGAGAATATGAAAGATGTTCCCTATGCATCAGCCATAGGCTCTATCATGTATGCAATGCTGTGTACCAGACCTGATGTGTGCCTTGCTATAAGTTTAGCAGGGAGGTACCAAAGTAATCCAGGAGTGGATCACTAGACAGCGGTCAAGAACATCCTAAAATACCTGAAAAGGACTAAGGATATGTTTCTCGTATATGGAGGTGACAAAGAGCTCACTGTAAAAGGTTACGTTGATGCAAGCTTTGACACTGATCCGGACGATTCTAAATCGCAAACCGGATACGTGTTTACTTTAAACGGTGGAGCTGTCAGTTGGTGCAGTTCTAAACAAAGCGTCGTAGCGGGATCTACATGTGAAGCAGTACATAGCTGCTTCGGAAGCAGCAAACGAAGGAGTCTGGATGAAGGAGTTCATATCCGATCTAGGTGTCATACCTAATGCATCGGGTCCAATGAAAATCTTTTGTGACAATACTGGTGCAATTGCCTTGGCAAAGGAATCCAGATTTCACAAAAGGACCAAACACATCAAGAGACGCTTCAACTCCATCCGGGATCTGGTCCAGGTGGGAGACATAGAGATTTGCAAGATACATACAGATCTGAATGTTGCAGACCCGTTGACTAAGCCTCTTCCACGAGCAAAACATGATCAGCACCAAAGCTCCATGGGTGTTAGAATCATTACAGTGTAATCTAGATTATTGACTCTAGTGCAAGTGGGAGACTGAAGGAAATATGCCCTAGAGGCAATAATAAAGTTATTATTTATTTCCTTATAATCATGATAAATGTTTATTATTCATGCTAGAATTGTATTAACCGGAAACATAATACATGTGTGAATACATAGACAAACAAAGTGTCACTAGTATGCCTCTACTTGACTAGCTCGTTAATCAAAGATGGTTATGTTTCCTGACCATGAACAATGAGTTGTTATTTGAGTAACGAGATCACATCATTAGTTGAATGATCTGATTGACATGACCCATTCCATTAGCTTAGCACCTGATCGTTTAGTATGTTGCTATTGCTTTCTTCATGACTTATACATGTTCCTGTGACTATGAGATTATGCAACTCCCGTTTGCCGGAGGAACACTTTGGGTGCTACCAAACGTCACAACGTAACTGGGTGATTATAAAGGAGCATTACAGGTGTCTCCAAAAGTAGATGTTGGGTTGGCGTATTTCGAGATTAGGATTTGTCACTCCGATTGTCGGAGAGGTATCTCTGGGCCCTCTCGGTAATGCACATCACATAAGCCTTGCAAGCACTGCAACTAATATGTTAGTTGTGAGATGATGTATTACGGAACGAGTAAAGAGACTTGCCAGTAACGAGATTGAACTAGGTATTGGATACCGATGATCGAATCTCGGGCAAGTAACATACCGATGACAAAGGGAACAGCGTATGTTGTTATGCGGTCTGACCGATAAAGATCTTCGTAGAATATGTAGGAGCCAATATGGGCATCCAGGTCCCGCTATTGGTTATTGACCGGAGACGTGTCTCGGTCATGTCTACATTGTTCTCGAACCCGTAGGGTCCGCATGCTTAAGGTTACGATGACAGTTATATTATGAGTTTACATGTTTTGATGAACCGAAGGAGTTCGGAGTCCCGGATGAGATCGGGGACATGACGAGGAGTCTCGAAATGGTCGAGACGTAAAGATTCATATATTGGATGATATGGTTAGGCCAAGGGGTCAAGCCCATGAGGCTTTAGATCGGTGCAAAAAGGAGTTTGCGGAGGCCAGGGGGCCAAACGCCGGAGACCCTGGCGTCTGGCCCTGGGCCAGACGCCGAGGCCCATGGCGTCTGGGCCAGACGCCAAGGATTGTGGCGTTTGGTCCTGGAATCCGAGTGGGACTCTTGCCTTTCGGGCAAAACCGACTTTGAGGAGGCTTTTGCTCCAAGTTTCGACCCCGGGGCTCAACATATAAATAGAGGGGCAGGGCTAGCACCAGAGACACAACAAGTTGATCCACGTGATCTATTCCTTAGCCGTGTGCGGTGCCCCCTGCCACCATATACCTCGATAATATAGTAGCGGAGTTTAGGCGAAGCCCTGCTGCTGTAGTTCATCAAGATCGTCACCACGCCGTCGTGCTGACGGAACTCTTCCCCGACACTTTGCTGGATCGGAGTCCGGGGATCGTCATCGAGCTGAACGTGTGCTCGAACTCGGAGGTGCCGTAGTTTCGGTGCTTGATCGGTTGGATCGTGAAGACGTACGACTACTTCCTCTATGTCGTGTCATCGCTTCCGCAGTCGGTCTGCGTTGGGTACGTAGATAACACTCTCCCCTCGTTGCTATGCATCACATGATCTTGCGTGTGCGTAGGAATTTTTTTGAAATTACTACGAAACCCAACACTTATAACATTTAATTATTCATCAGGAAAGCTATCATTAATAGGTAGTGGGTCATCAAAAATATTTTCTAACCTAGACAAGTTGTCTGCAACGGGGTTCTCAGCTCCCTTTCTATCAACAATATGCAAATCAAATTCTTGTAGCAAGAGAACCCATCTAATAAGTCTAGGTTTAGCATCTTTCTTTTCCATAAGGTATTTAATAGCAGCATGATCAGTTTGAATAGTTACTTTAGAATCAACAATATAAGATCTGACTTATCACAAGCAAATACAACTGCTAAAAGCTCTTTTTCAGTAGTAGCATAATTTCTTTGAGCATTGTCTAGAGTCTTACTAGCATAATGAATAACATGTAATTTCTTATCAAATCTTTGCCCTAGAACAGCACCTATAGCATAATCACTAGCATCACACATAATTTCAAAGGGTAAATTCCAATCAGGTGGCTGAACAACAGGTGTAGAGACTGATGCTTTCTTAAGTATTTCAACTGCTTCTACACAATCATCATCAAAGACAAATGGTATATCTTTTTGTAGTAGATTAGTCAGAGGCCGGGAAATTTTTGAGAAGTCCTTAATGAACCTCTTGTAAAATCCGGCGTGGCCAAGGAAACTTCTTATACCTTTGATGTCCTTGGAACATGGCATCTTTTCAATAGCATCAACCTTGGCTTTATCAACTTCAATACCTCTTTCAGAAACTTTATGCCCCAAGACAATACCTTCATTAACCATAAAGTGGCACTTTTCCCAATTCAAGACAAGATTAGTTTCTTCACATCTCTGCAAAACTCGATCAAGATTGCTCAAGCAATCATCAAAAGAGGAACCATAGACGGAAAAGTCGTCCATGAAAACCTCACAAATCTTTTCACAAAAGTCAGAGAATATAGCCATCATGCATCTTTGAAAGGTAGTAGGTGCATTACATAAACCAAAAGGCATATGTCTATAAGCAAAAGTACCAAAAGGGCATGTAAAAGTAGTCTTTGATTGATCTCTAGTCGACACATGTATTTGAGAGAAACCAAAATAACCATCTAGAAAGCAATAGTGTGTGTGTTTGCATAATCTTTCTAGCATTTGATCAATAAAAGGTAAGGGGTAATGATCTTTCTTAGTAGCTTTATTTAATTTGCGGAAATCAATTACCATCCTATAACCTGTGATAATTCTTTGTGGAATCAATTCATCTTTATCATTAGGAACAACAGTAATACCTCCCTTCTTAGGGACACAATGGACAGGACTTACCCACTCACTATCAGCAATGGGATAGATTATACCTGCCTCCAGAAGCTTTAGTATTTCTTTCCTTATCACTTCTTCCATTTTAGGATTCAGACGTCGTTGAGGATCACGAACTGGTTTGGCATCTGCTTCCAAATTTATTTTATGTTGACATAGAGTGGGAGTAATGCCCTTAAGATCATCAAGAGTATATCCAATAGCAGCACGGTGCTTCTTCAGAGTTTTCAATAATCTTTCTTCTTCATGCTCTGAAAGGTTAGCACTAATAACAACATGATATATCTTCTTTTCATCAAGATAAGCATATTTAAGATTATCAGGCAACGGTTTAAGCTCAAACACGGGATCACCCTTGGGTGGAGGAGGATCCCCTAAGATTTCAACAGGCAAATTGTGATGCAGAATAGGTTCATGTTTAAAGAATACTTCATCTATTTCCCTTCTTTCATTCATGAACATATCATTTTCATGGTCTAGCAAATAGTGTTCTAAAGGATCACTTGGAGGTACGGCAATAGAAGCAAGACCAATAATTTCATCCTTACTAGGTAATTCTTCCTCACGATGTTGTTTACTAAATTTAGAGAAATTAAACTCATGAACCATATCATCCAAGCCAATGGTAACAACATTGTTTTTGCAATCTATGGTAGCATTGACAGTATTCAAGAAGGGTCTACCAAATATAATGGGACACAAGCTATCTTGCGGAGAAGTAAGAACAAAAAAATCAGTAGGATATTTAGTTTTCCCACACAAGACTTCAACATCTCTAATAATTTCAATTGGTGAAATAGTATCTCTATTGGCAGGTTTAATTGTGACATCAATACCTTCTAACTCAGCAGGTGCAATTTCATTCTTAATTTCTTTATATAAGTCAATAGGTATTGCACTAGCACTAGCACCCATATCACATAAGCCATGTGATACGTCTCCAACGTATCTATAATTTTTGATTGCTCCATGCTATATTATCTACTGTTTTGGGCAATATTGGGCTTTATTATCCACTTTTATATTATTTTTGGGACTAACCTATTAATAGGAGGCCCAACCCAGATTTGCTGTTTTATGCCTATTTCAGTGTTTTGAAGAAAAGGAATATTAGACGGAGTCGAAACGGAACGAAATCAACTGGATAAGTTATTTTTGGAAGGAAACACACCTGATGGACTTGGACCCCATGTCAGAAGATATGGGAGCTGCCCACGAGGGTGGGGGTGCGCCCCCCTGTCTCGTGGGGCCTCGTGGCTCCCCTGACATACTTCTTCCGCCTATATAACTCCACGTACCCTAAAACTTCCAAAACGCAAGATAGATCGGGAGTTCCGCCGCCAGAAGCCTCCGTAGCCACCAAAAGTCAATCGGGACCCTGTTCCGGCACCCTGCCGGAGGGGGGAACCCTCACCAGTGGCCATCTTCATCATCCCAGTGCTCTCCATGACGAGGAGGGAGTAGTTCTCCCTCGGGGCTGAGGGTATGTACCAGTAGCTATGTGTTTGATCTCTCTCTCTCGTGTTCTTGATTTGGCACGATCTTGATGTATCACGAGCTTTGCTATTATAGTTGGATCTTATATTTCTCCTCCCCCTCTTCTCTCTTGTAATGAATTGAGTTTCCCCTTTAAAGTAATCTTATCGGATTGAGTCTTTAAAGATTTGAGAACACTTGATGTATGTCTTGCCGTGCGTATCTGTGGTGACAATAGGATACCACGTGATTCACTTGATGTATGTTTTGGTGATCAACTTGCGGGTTCCGCCCATGAACCCATGCATAGGGAGTGGCACATGTTTTTGTCGTGATTCTCTGGTAGGAACTTTGAGGCACTCTTTGAGGTTCTGTGTGTTGGTTGAATAGATGAATCTGAGATTGTGTGATGCATATCGTATAATTATACCCACAGATACTTGAGGTGACATTGGAGTATCTAGGTGACATTAGGGTTTTGATTGATTTGTGTCTTAAGGTGTTCTTCTAGTACGAACTCTAGGGCTGTCTGTGACACTGTGATATCCTGGCTTATTAGGGATGATAGACTACTCATATCAATAAGGAATTCCTTCTTTTCTGGGAGCCCATTCGGACAGAACTCCAAAGTTAAGCATGCTCAGCTTGGAGTAGTGTCAGGATGGGTGACCGACCGGGAAGTTGCTCCCGGGTGCGCACGAGTGAGGACAAAGTGCGCAGAAAAGACTAGTATTGATCTGTGGGGCCAGTCTAGATCCCGCCAGGAGTGACGACCACCGGCGGGTATGTCCCGGGCGTTACAAGTTGGTATCAGAGCCGACCCTCGCGGTTACATGGATGGTTGCGGACAGGTGCGTGGTCATGTTGTTCATGACGTTTGTGACCCGTCGTGGCACCCGGCATGTCACATGTACCGGACTGGAAGCACAGACGTTTGTGCCAAGAGGGAACGTTCCTGTGGCCCGACGAGGACGTCGGTTCCTCTGAGTGGGGGTGTATGTGATAGCCTAGCTTATTAGGGATGATAGACTACACATATCAATAAGGAATTCCTTCTTTTCCGGGAGCCCATTCGGACAGAACTCCAAAGTTAAGCGTGCTCAGCTTTGAGTAGTGTCAGGATGGGTGACCGACCGGGAAGTTACTCCCGGGTGCGCACGAGTGAGGACAAAGTGCGCAGAAAAGACTAGTATTGATCTATGGGGCCAGTCTAGATCCCGCCAGGAGTGACGACCACCGGCGGGTATGTGCGGGGCGTTACTGACACTTATAGGAATAGCCCAACGAATTGATTGGAAAGAATAACTTTGAGGTGGTTTCGTACCCTACAATAATCTCTTCGTTCGTTCTCTGCTATTAGTGACTTTGGAGTGACTCTTTGTTGCATGTTGAGGGATAGTTTTATGATCCAATTATGTTAGTATTGTTGAGGGAACTTACACTAGCGAAAGTATGAACCCTAGGCCTTATTTCCACGCATTGCAATACCGTTTACACTCACTTTTATCATTAGTTACCTTACTGTTTTTATATATTCAGATTACAAAAACTATTATCTACTATCCATATACCACTTGTATCACCATCTCTTCGCCGAACTAGTGCACCTATACAATTTACCATTGTATTGGGTGTGTTGGGGACACAAGAGACTCTTTGTTATTTGGTTGCAGGGTTGCTTGAGAAAGACCATCTTCATCCTACGCCTCCTACGGATTGATAAACCTTAGGTCATCCACTTGAGGGAAATTTGCTACTGTCCTACAAACCTCTGCACTTGGAGGCCCAACAACGTCTACAAGAAGAAGGTTGTGTAGTAGACATCAAGCTCTTTTCTCGCGCCGTTGCCGGGGAGGTGAGTGCTTGAAGGTATATCTTTAGATCTTGCAATCGAGTCTTTTAGTTTCTTGTTTTTATCACTAGTTTAATTTATAAAATAAAACTACAAAAATATTGAATTGAGTTTGTCTCATACGCTTCATCTTTTTAATATCTTTCGTGAGTATGATGAAAAGGATAATTGTGCTCAAGTGCTAGAAGAAGAAATCTATAAAATGTTTGGCACTAAATATTTGAATGATGAGCATGATTGCAATATTGTTAGTATGAATTCCTTGAATACCCATGATGCTAATGATATGCAAAGCCACAAGCTTGGGGAAGCTATGTTTGATGAAGATGATATTTTTTGTCCCCCAAGCTTTGATGAGCAAATTTACTATGATGAAAGCATGCCTCCTACCTATGATGATTATTGTGATGATACTTATGCTATAAAAAGTAGTGATTATATTTATAAAACTTGTCATGATTATGATTATCCCTTCACTGAAAATTACTCTTTTAATGTGGAAACAATTTATAGTATTCGAGTCTCTTATGATACTCCCACTATCCCAAATGAGAAGAATTTTGCTTATGTGGAGAGCAATAAAATTTCTATGCTTGTAGATCATGAAAAGAATACTTTAGGTGCTGGTTATATTGTTGAATTCATTTATGATGCTACTGAAAATTATTATGAGGGAGGAACTTATGCTTGTAGGAATTGCAATAATATCAAGTTTCCTCTCTATGTGCTTAAAGTTTTGAAGTTATGCTTGTTTTGCCTTCCTATGCTTGTTTATTATTGCTCCCATAAGTTGTTTGTTCACAAAATACCTATGCATAGGAAGTGGGTTAGACTTAAATGTGCTAGTAATATTCTTCATGGTGCTCTCTTTATGTTTCAATTCTTATCTTTTATGTGAGCATCATTGAAATCATCATGCCTAGCTAGGGGCGTTAAACGATAGCGCTTGTTGGGAGGCAACCCAATTTTATTTTAGTTCCTTGCTTTTTGTTCCTATTTAGTAATAAATAATTCATCTAGCCTCTGTTTATATGTGGTTTTATGTGTTTAATTAGTGTTTGTGCCAAGTAGAACCTTTGGGAAGACTTGGGGAAAGTCTTGTTGGTCATGCTGTAAAAAACAGAAACTTTAGCGCTCACGAGAACTGCTGCCATTTTTATTTGGAGAGTGCTATTTAGTTAATTGTTTTTTCATATGATTAATAGATAAATTCCTCAGGTCCAGCAATTTATTTGAGAATTTTATGAGTTCCATAAGTATACGTTTGATCCAGATTACTACATACTGTTCTGTTTTTGACAGATTCTGTTTTTCATGTGTTGTTTGCTTATTTTGATGAATCTATGGCTAGTAAAATAGTTTATAAATCATAGAGAAGTTGGAATACAGTAGGTTTAACACCAATATAAATAAAGAATGAGTTAATTATAGTACCTTGAATTGGTGATTTATTTTATACTAACGGAGCTTACGAGTTTTCTACTTTAAGTTTTGTGTTGTGAAGTTTTCAAGTTTTGGGTAAGGATTCGATGGACTATGGAACAAGGAGTGGTAATAGCCTAAGCTTGGGTATTCCCAAGGCACCCCAAGGTAATATTCAAGTACAACCAAGAGCCTAAGCTTGGGGATGCCCCGGAAGGCATCCCCTCTTTCGTCTTCGTTCATCGGTAACTTTACTTGGAGCTATATTTTTATTCACCACATGATATGTATTTTGCTTGGAGCGTCAATTTATTTTGTTAGGATTTGCTTGCTGTTATTTAGAAAAATGTTTTGCATCTTTTATTTCAATAAAATTGGCATTGATAGCCTTTACTATGCCTATGTTACAAGTATACATGTTGCTGTTTGAAAACAGAAAGTTTATCGCCGTTGCAATAATTCCCTAGAAAAGTAAGAATGTGATAAATGTTGAAACCTTTTGCATATTAAGCTATGATAAATTTACTACAGTGGGAATTTTCTTTCATAATTTTTGGAGCTATGGAATTATGGATGTTGCAGCATTCTTGACAGACTATCCTGTTTAGGCAGATTGCTATTATGTTTGCATTGTTTGCATATGTTTGCTTCTTTAATGATTCTATTTGAGGATAGGACTATTAAATATGCAGAGGAATTTAGTATGCAATGTTGAATAATAATTTTATTGATGTGCTACAGTAGAGTATGATAAGTTTTTTGCAATGGTTTATACTAACTTATCTCATGAGTCCTTGTTGAGTTTTGTGTGGATGAAGCTTTTGAGATTTAGGGAGACCGTGGTATGAGAGGAATTAAGGAGACACAAAAGCTCAAGCTTGGGGATTCCCAAGGCACCCCAAGATAATATTTCAATAAGTCTCAAGCGTCTAAGCTTGGGGATGCCCCAGTTGGCATCCCACCTTTCTTCTTCAATAATTATCGGTCAGTATCGGTTGATCCTAAGTTTTTACTTCTTCACATAATGTTTGTTGTTCTTAGAATGTCATTTTATTTCACTTTGCTTGCTGTTTAAATAAAATATCAAGATCTGAAATTATTAAATGTTAGAGAGTCTTCACATAGTTGCATAATTATTCAACTACTCATTGATCTTCACTTATATCTTTCGGAGTAGTTTGTCATTTGCTCTAGTGCTTCACTTATACCTTTTAGAACATGGTGGTAGTTTTATTTTGAAGAAATAGATGAACTCTCATGCTTCACTTATATTATTTTGAGAGTCTTAATAGCATGGTAATTTGCTTAAAATCCTAATATGCTAGATATTCAAGAATAATAAAAATTCTCTTATGAGTGTGTTGAATACTAAGAGAAGTTTGATGCTTGATGATTGTTTTGAGATATGGAGATAGTGATATTAGAGTCATGCTAGTTGAGTAGTTGTAAATTTGAGAGATACTTGTGTTGAAGTTTGTGATTCCCGTAGCATGCACGTATGGTGAACCGTTATGTAACAAAGTTGGAGCATGAGGTGTTTATTGATTGTATTCCTTATGAGTGGCGGTCGGGGACGAGCGATGGTCTTTTCCTACCAATCTATACCCCTAGGAGCATGCACGTAGTACTTTGTTTCGATAACTAATAGATTTTTGCAATAAGTATGTGAGTTCTTTATGACTAATGTTGAGTCCGTGGATTATACGCACTCTCACCGTTCCACCTCTGCTAGCCTCTCTAGTACCGCACAACTTTCGCCGGTACCATAAACCCACCATATACCTTCCTCAAAACAGCCACCATACGTACCTATTATGGCATTTCCATAGCCATTCCGAGATATATTGCCATGCAATTTTCCAACGTTCCGTTTATTATGACACGCTTCATCATTGTCATATTGATTTGCATGATCATGTAGTTGACATTGTATTTGTGGCAAAGCCACCATTCATAATTCTTTCATACATGTCACTCTTGATTCATTGCATATCCCGGTACACCGCCGGAGGCATTCATATAGAGTCATCTTTGTTCTAGTATCGAGTTGTAATTCTTGAGTTGTAAATAAATAGAAGTGTGATGATCACCATTCAATAGAGCATTGTCCCAAAAAAGGCCAAAAAAGGGAAAGGCAAAAAAAAAGGAAAGGCCAAATAAAAAAAGAAAATAAATAAAAAGGAGCAATGCTACTATCCTTTTTTCCACACTTGTGCTTCAAAGTAGCACCATGATATAGCGAGTCTCATATATTGTGCTTCAAAGTAGCACCACATTCTTCATATAGAGAGTCTCATATGTTGTCACTTTCATATACTAGTGGGAATTTTACATTATAGAACTTGGCTTGTATATTCCAATGATGGGCTTCCTCAAATTGCCCTAGGTCTTCGTGAGCAAGCAAGTTGGATGCACATCCAATAGTTTCTTTTGTTGAGCTTCCATACATTTACAGCTCTAGCGCATCCGTTGCATGGCAATCCCTACTCACTCACATTGATATCTATTGATAGGCATCTCCATAGCCCGTTGATACACCTAGTTGATGTGAGACTATCTTCTTCCTTTTTGTCTTCTCCACAACCACCATTCTATTCCACCTATAGTGCTATGTCCATGGCTCACGCTCATATATTGCGTGAAGATTGAAAAAGTTTGAGAACATCAAAAGTATGAAACAATTGCTTGGATTGTCATCGGGGTTGTGCATGATTTGAACACTTTGTGTGGTGAAGATGGAGCATAGCCAGACTATATGATTTTGTAGGGATAGCTTTCTTTAGCCATGTTATTTTGAGAAGACATAATTACTTTGTTAGTATGCTTGAAGTATTATTGTTTTTATGTCAATATGAACTTTTGTCTTGAATCTTTCGGATCTGAATATTCATATCACAAGTAGGAAGAATTACATTGAAATTATGCCAACTAGCATTCCACATCAAAAATTATCTTTTTTATCATTTACCTACTCGAGGACGAGCAGGAATTAAGCTTGGGGATGCTTGATACGTCTCCAACGTATCTATAATTTTTGATTGCTCCATGCTATATTATCTACTGTTTTGGGCAATATTGGGCTTTATTATCCACTTCTATATTATTTTTGGGACTAACCTATTAACCGGAGGCCCAGCCCAGATTTGCTGTTTTATGCCTATTTCAGTGTTTTGAAGAAAAGGAATATCAGACGGAGTCAAAACGGAACGAAATCAACTGGAGAAGTTATTTTTGGAAGGAAACACACCTGATGGACTTGGACCCCATGTCAGAAGATACGGGAGCTGCCCACAAGGGTGGGGGTGCGCCCACCCCCCCTAGGGCGCGCCCCCTGTCTTCCGCCTATATAACTCCACGTACCCTAAAACTTCCAAAACGCAAGATAGATCGGGAGTTCCGCCGCCAGAAGCCTCCGTAGCCACCAAAAGTCAATCGGGACCCTGTTCCGGCACCCTGCCGGAGGGGGGAACCCTCACCGGTGGCCATCTTCATCATCCCGGTGCTCTCCATTATGAGGAGGGAGTAGTTCTCCCTCGGGGCTGAGGGTATGTACCAGTAGCTATGTGTTTGATCTCTCTCTCTCTCTCGTGTTCTTGATTTGGCACGATCTTGATGTATCGCGAGCTTTGCTATTATAGTTGGATCTTATGTTTCTCCTCCCCCTCTTCTCTCTTGTAATGAATTGAGTTTCCCCTTTGAAGTAATCTTATCGTATTGAGTCTTTAAAGATTTGAGAACACTTGATGTATGTCTTGCCATGTGTATCTGTGGTGACAATGGGATACCACGTGATTCACTTGATGTATGTTTTGGTGATCAACTTGCGGGTTCCGCCCATGAACCTATGCATAGGGGTTGGCACATGTTTTCGTCGTGATTCTCCGGTAGGAACTTTGGGGCACTCTTTGAGGTTCTGTGTGTTGGTTGAATAGATGAATCTGAGATTGTGTGATGCATATCGTATAATCATACCCACAGATACTTGAGGTGACATTAGAGTATCTAGGTGACATTAGGGTTTTGATTGATTTGTGTCTTAAGGTGTTATTCTAGTACGAACTCCAGGGCTGTTTGTGACACTTATAGGAATAGCCCAACAGATAGTTTGGAAAGAATAATTTTGAGGTGGTTTCGTACCCTACCATAATCTCTTCGTTCGTTCTCCGCTATTAGTGACTTTGGAGTGACTCTTTGTTGCATGTTAAGGGATAGTTTTATGATCCAATTATGTTAGTATTGTTGAGGGAATTTACACTAGCAAAAGTATGAACCCTAGGCCTTATTTCCACGCATTGCAATATCGTTTACGCTCACTTTTATCATTAGTTACCTTGCTGTTTTTATATATTCAGATTACAAAAACTATTATCTACTATCCATATACCACTTGTATCACCATCTCTTCGCCGAACTAGTGCACCTATACAATTTACCATTGTATTGGGTGTGTTGGGGACACAAGAGACTCTTTGTTATTTGGTTGCTGGGTTGCTTGAGAGAGACCATCTTCATCCTACGCCTCCTACGGATTGATAAACCTTAGGTCATGCACTTGAGGGAAATTTGCTACTGTCCTACAAACCTCTGCACTTGGAGGCCCAACAACGTCTACAATAAGAAGGTTGTGTAGTAGACATCACCATGATAACAATGATCTCCTATTTTAACAGAAATAACAGGCACGCCTACCACAGGTCTATGTTTATCTTTAGCACAAGGTTTAGCAATTCTAGCAGTTTCACCTTCGAACTGAATAACATGCCCATCTATATTATCAGACAAGAGATCTTTAACAATAGCAATATTAGGTTCTACTTTAACTTGCTCAGGAGGTGTATAAGTTCTAATATTGCTTTTACGAACAACAGTTGAAGCTTTAGCATGATCCTTTATTCTAACAGGGAAAGGTGGTTTCTCAACATAAGGAGTAGGAACAATAGGATCATTATAAGTGACAGTCTTTTCTTCAACTTTAATAGGTGCAGCTACTTTTATTTCTATGGAAGGATGATATTTAAACCACTTCTCTTTAGGGAGATCAACATAAGTAGCAAAAGATTCACAGAAAGAAGCTACTATCTCAGAGTCAAGTCCATATTTAGTGCTAAACTTACGAAAAATATCGGTGTCCATAAAAGATTTAACACAATCAAACTTAGGTGTCATACCTGACTCCTTACCTTCGTCGAGGTCCCAATCTTCAGAGTTGCATTTAATTATATCCAATAAATTCCATCTAAATTCAATAGTCTTCATCATAAAATAGCACAAGAAGTATCGAGCATGGTGCGATTGTTTTCAGAAAGCCGAGCATATAAATTTTGAATAATCATTTCTCTTGAGAGCTCATGATCAGGGCATGAATATAACATTGATTTAAGCCTCCCCCAAGCTTGAGCGATGCTTTCTCTTTTGCGAGGCCAGAAATTATATATATAATTGCGATCACGATGAACAAGATGCATAGGGTAATACTTCTGATGAAATTCCAACTTCAATCTTTTATAGTCCCATGATCTCATATCATCACATAGCCTATACCGTATCAATGCGTCTCCCTTCAAAGATAAAGGGAAGACCTTCTTCTTAGCAACATCATCGGGTATACCTGCAAGCTTAAATAATCCACAAACTTCATCCACATATATTAAGTGCTCATCAGGATGCTTTGTTCCATCTCCTGTAAAAGGGTTAGCTAGCAGCTTTTCCATCATACCCGAAGGAAATTCAAAAGGAGTTTCATTTTCAATAGGTTCAGTAGGTTGAGGAGCAACTCTTTGCTCTACTGGACGGGGTGAAGATGCCCCGAACAAGCCCCTCAGAGAATTACTTTCCAAAGTAGCAAGTGACAGTAAATTTCAGCACACTGTATAAATTTTTCCTTACCAAATTCCACCTACCAAAGGCGCTACACTCCCCGGCAACGGCGCCAGAAAAAGAGTCTTAATGACCCACAAGTATAGGGGATCTATCGTAGTCCTTTTGACAAGTAAGAATGTCAAACCCAACGAGGAGCAGAAGGAAATGATAAGCGGTTTTGAGCAAGGTATTCTCTGCAAGTACTGAAATAAGTGGTAACAGATAGTTTTGTGATAGGATAAATTGTAACGAGCAACAAGTAACAAAAGTAAATAAAGTGCAGAAAGACGGCCTAATCCTTTTTGTAGCAAAGGACAAGCCGGAACAAACTCTTATAATAGGAAAAGCGCTCCCGAGGACACATGGGAATATCGTCAAGCTAGTTTTCATCACGTTCATATGGTTCGCGTTCGATACTTTGATAATTTGATATGTGGGTGGACCGGTGCTTGGGTGTTGTTCTTACTTGAACAAGCATGATTAACCTCTATTGCAAGCATCCACAACTACAACAAAAGTATTAAGGTAAACCTAACCATAGCATGAAACATGTGGATCCAAATCAGCCCCTTACGAAGCAATGCATAAACTAGGGTTTAAGCTTCTGTCACTCTAGCAACCCATCATCTACTTATTACCTCCCAATGCCTTCCTCTGGGCCCAAATAATGGTGAAGTGTTATGCAGTCGACGTTCACATAACACCACTAGAGGCTAGACAACGTACATCTTATCAAAATATCAAACGAATACCAAATTCACATGACTACTAATAGCAAGACTTCTCCCTTGTCCTTAGAAACAAACGTAATTACTCACAAAGAATATTCATGTTCATAATCAGAGGGGTAATAATATGCATATAGGATCTGAACATATGATCTTCCACCAAATAAACCAACTAGCATCAACTACAAGGAGTAATCAACACTACTAGCAACCTACTAGCACCAATCCCGAACTTTGAGACAAGAATTGGATACAAGAGATGAACTAAGGTTTGGAGATGAGATGGTGCTAGTGAAGATGTTGATGGAGATTGCCCTCTCTCGATGAGAGGAGCGTTGGTGATGATGGTGGTGATGATTTCCCCCTCCCGGAGGGAAGTATCCCCGGCAGAACAGCTCTGCCAGAGCTCTAGATTGGTTCCGCCAAGGTTCTGCCTCGTGGCGGTGGAGTCTCATCCCGAAAAGTTCCTTCTGAATTTTTTCTCATTGAAAGACTTCATATAGGAGAAGATGGACGTCGGAGAGCCACCAGGGGGCCCACGAGGTAGGGGGCACGCCCTAGGGGGGGGGGCACCCCCCACCCTCGTGAGCAGGGTGTGGGCCCCCTGACCTTCATCTTTGGCGAGGATTTTTCTTTATTTATTTTAAGATGTTTCGTGGAGTTTCAGGACTTTTGGAGCTGTGCAGAATAGGTCTCTAATATTTGCTCCTTTTCCAGCCCAGAATTCCAGCCGTCGGCATTCTCCCTCCTTATGTAAACCTTGTAAAATAAGAGAGAATAGCCATAAGTATTGTGACATAAAGTGAAATAATGGTCCATAATGCAATAAATATCGATATAAAAGCATGATGCAAAATGGACGTATCAAAGACCACATCCACATCTTTACTACATCCAATGGTTCAACAACAGTGGCAAGGTTAAGGTAACACGTACTGTTCGTGTGCATTTTAGTATCTCTACATATGCTGATTATGTTGATTGTGATGTGGTACCTATGCAAACATGTTCCTTATTACTTGGTAGACCATGGCAATTTGATAAAAATTCTGTACACCATGATAGAAACAATCAGTATACTCTTGTTCATAAGGATAAAAATATTACTTTGCTTCCTATGACTTCTGATTCCATTTTGAAAGATGATATTAATAGAGCTAATAAAGCAATACAGGAGAAAAATAAAAGTGAAAATCAGATTGTGGCAAAAGAATTTGAGCAACAAATGCAGCCTAATAATAAACCATCTAGTGTTGCTTCTGAAATTAAATTGAAAAGTGCATGTTTAATTGCCACCAAATCTGATATTGATGATTTAGATTTTAACAAATCTGTTTGCTATGCTTTTGTGTGCAAAGAGGCATTATTTTCATTCGAGGACGTGCGTTCCTCTTTGCCTCCTGCTGTCACTAACATTTTGCAAGAGTTCGCTGACGTCTTTCCACAAGATGTGCCACCGGGATTACCACCTATTCGAGGGATTGAACATCAAATTGACTTAATTCCCGGTGCATCATTACCCAACCGTGCACCATACCGTACCAATCCAGAGGAGACGAAGGAGATTATGCGTCAAGTACAAGAACTGCTCGACAAAGGTTATATACGCGAATCCCTTAGTCCTTGTGTTGTTCCTATCATTTTAGTGCCGAAAAAGGATGGTACATCACGTATGTGCATTGATTGTAGAGGCATTAATAATATTACTATTCGTTATCATCATCCTATTCCTAGGCTAAATGATATGCTTGATGAATTGAGTGGCTCTACAATATTTTCCAAAGTTGATTTGCGTAGTGGATACCATCAAATTCGTATGAAATTGGGAGATGAATGGAAAACATCATTTAAAACTAAGTTTGGATTATATGAGTGGTTAGTCATGCCTTTTGGGTTAACTAATGCACCTAGTACTTTCATGAGGTTAATGAACGAAGTTTTACGTGCTTCCATCGGACAATTTGTGGTAGTTTACTTTGATGACATATTGATTTATAGCAAATCTTTGGAGAAATATTTGGAACATTTACGTGTTGTTTTTATCGCTCTACGTGATGCACGTTTGTTTGGTAACCTCGGAAAGTGCACCTTTTGCACCGATCGAGTATCTTTTCTTGACTATGTTGTTACTCCACAGGGAATTAAAGTTGATAAAGTCAAGATTGAAGTTATTGAGAGTTGGCCGCAGCACAAAACGGTCACACAAGTGAGGAGTTTCCTTGGCCTCGCTGGTTTCTATAGGCGTTTTGTGAGAGATTTCAGCACCATTGCTGCACCTCTCAACGAGCTTACAAAGAAGGATGTGCCTTTTGTTTGGGGTTCCGCACAGGAAGAAGCCTTCACGGTATTGAAAGATAAGTTGACACATGCTCCTTTACCCCAGCTTCCTGATTTTAATAAGACTTTTGAGCTTGAATATGATGCTAGTGGAATTGGATTAGGAGGTGTGTTATTACAAGATGGCAAACCTGTTGCATACTTTTATGAAAAATTGAGTGGGCCTAGTCTGAACTACTCTACTTATGACAAAGAATTATATGCTCTTGTTCGGACCTTAGAAACATGGCAACATTATTTATGGCCCAAGAAATTTGTTATACATTCTGATCATGAATCTTTGAAACACATTAAAAGTCAAGCAAAACTGAACCGTAGACATGCTAAATGGGTTGAATTCATTGAGACTTTTCCTTATGTCATTAAACACAAGAAGGGTAAGGAAAATGTTATTGCTGATGCATTGTCTCGTCGTTATACTATGTTTTCACAACTTGACTTTAAAATATTTGGTTTGGAGACCATCAAAGATCAATATGTGCATGATGCTAAATTTAAAGATGTATTGCAGAATTGTAAGGAAGGGAGAACTTGGAACAAGTTCGTTCTTAACGATGGATTTGTGTTTCGTGCTAACAAGCTATGCATTCCAGCTAGCTCTGTTCGTCTTTTGTTGTTGCAGGAGGCGCATGGAGGAGGATTAATGGGACACTTTGGCGTCAAGAAGATGGAGGATATACTTGCTACACATTTCTTTTGGCCAAATATGAGACGGGATGTTGAGTGTTTTGTTGTTCGCTGCACTACATGTCAAAAAGCTAAGTCACGACTCAATCCTCATGGTTTATATATGCCTTTGCCTGTACCTAGTGTTCCTTGGGTGGATATATCTATGGACTTTGTTTTAGGTTTACCTCGAACAAAGAAGTGGAGGGATAGCATATTTGTTGTCGTGGATAAGTTCTCGAAAATGGCACACTTTATACCATGTCATAAAAGCGACGATGCTGTTAATGTTGCTGATTTGTTCTTTCGTGAAATTATTCGCTTGCATAGTGTGCCAAATACTATTGTTTCAGATCGTGATACTAAATTTCTTAGCCACTTTTGGAGATGTTTATGGGCTAAGTTGGGGACTAAACTGCTTTTTAGTACTACTTGTCACCCTCAAACTGATGGACAAACTGAAGTAGTCAATAGAACATTGTCTACTATGCTTAGGGCTATTTTGAAGAATAACAAGAAAATGTGGGAAGAATGCTTGCCTCATATTGAATTTTCTTAGAATCGTTCATTGCATTCTACTACTAAGATGTGCCCTTTTGAAATTGTGTATGGTTTCCTACCTCGTGCACCTATTAATTTGTTGCCTTTTCCATCTTCGGAGAAGGTTAATTTTGATGCTAAAGAACGTGCTGAATTGATTTTAAAAAGCATGAGTTAACTAAGGAAAACATTGAGCATATGAATTCGAAATATAAACTTGCTGGAGATAAGGGTAGAAAACATGTTGTGTTTGCACCTGAAGATCTTGTTCAGTTATATTTGCGTAAGGATAGATTTCCTATTTTGCGCAAATCAAAGCTAATGCCACGTGCTGATGGTCCTTTTAAGGTGTTAGAGAAAATAAATGATAATGTATATACACTTGAGCTGTGTGCAGATTTTGGGGTTAGTCCCACTTTTAACATTGCAGATTTAAAGCCTTATTTGGGTGAGGACGATGAACTTTCATCGAGGACGACTTCATTTCAAGAAGGGGAGGATGATGAGGACATCAATACCATTGTTACACCCACAGCCCCTGCTGCTATACATACTGGACCAATTACTAGAGCTCGCGCACGCCAATTGAATTATCAGGTACTTTTGTTTCTTGGTAACGATTCTAATGTTCACGAGAATATGATGCTGCCTAAATTGGATACATTTGTCTTGCTTACAAATGAAGGGCCTAGCTTGGACAAGAAAGATGAACCTTGAAACAAGTTCAAGCGTGGAGATGATGGCATGCGCAAGGGGATCCAGAACGGAGTTACACGTGATGATTTCAGGACTTTGAAGCCACCCTAAGGAGTGCATGAAGCCTTGGACGAATATACAAGATGCCACTTCATAAATTTCGCTCAGAGGCTATTTTAGGTGCTGCGTCGCCTTATTATTGGGTCAGGCCCATGTATTTTTGAAGTACTTAAGTACAACCTATTTTTAGAGTCCGTATGTGTGGGGAAACAAGAGTTATGGTTGGTTTTGGACCCCTCTTCCAAGGGCCACGAAATTCCCTCCTCTTCCTTCATATATACAGCCCTTAGGGCGTCGTTTAGACTTCGGGTTTTGTTTAGATTAAAAGTTCGCCATACCTGCAACTTCGCGTACTTCGTTTGTGTCCAACGATCAGACCAAGACGTCACAGAACCCCACCTTGATCAATAAAGCTTTCATCTTATATTCGCAATATCCAGATTGCAATCTCAGTTTCTTGCTTGTTCTTCGTTTGCTCGCAGGAAACAGACCCTCGTGGTCAGGTTGATCGTGCTCCGGCGTGGTCAATAACCCCTCGGAGTTGGTTTAGTGATTGCTAAGGCGCGACGTCCTCGCATGTTCGTAGTCGGATCGTCAAAGTCGACTTCCTCTAAAACGATAGCCACCATCTCATCGAAAGATGGGACACCTTTGCCTCTATCACCCTCCTCGCCGCTGCACTTTCTCCCCTCTCTCCGCCGTTCGAGCCCCTCTCTCTCCTCCCCGGCAACCATGAGCGCGAGGTACCCCGGCGACGCGGCGGCGACCAACGATTTCGGCCGCCGCTCGCTGCATGAGCGGGAGGCCTACCTCCTCCACGAGGCCAACTACCCCGCGTCGCTTGACGTACGCGCTCCGTCGCGGTGGAGGCTCAGCGCCGGCGGGGTCCCTGTCCCCTCTCTGCCCGTCCCCGAGACACCCTATTTCCACGCCGAGATCGAGCGTGCGCGGGCGTCCCTGACGGCCGCGGAGCGGGCGCTTCCGGAGTACGCCGCCGACAACCACGCGGTGTGGGCAGCGTATTTCGAACGCCGGCAGAAGGAGCGGCTCGTCTCCACCAACAACGCACCGATGCCGCGCGGCCGCAAGAACAGCGAGGGCCGCCGCCTGTGGTGGGGCGTCCCTGGCCGCACGCTCAGCGACGTCCTTGCGCACGTCGAGGGCGGCAACGACCCGCCGCTCGAGCGAAGCAGCGCGCCGGGGCGAGGGATCGAGCAGCGGCCGTGTTAGGGAGGAGAAGCATCGGCCGTAGTTTAGGTTTTTTTTCGTCCTTTTTTTTCTATAAAAACGCCTAAATTTCGTCGAAATTTGACCGTATTTGTTCTAATTTGGCCGTATTTATCGAAATTTGGACGAACTGTGGGGCGTCTGAGGGCGACCTGAGGCAGCGGCTGAGAACATGTTCGCTCCCACGCCAAAAAAACGCCGACTCATCCCTAAGCGACGCTTTTTCGTGCCCTTATGGGCCGAACGGTGGAGATGCCCTAACATGCCTGTGCAGGGATCGCGGGGAGCGAGGCACTCACGCACAAGGCCACCGGCGAAAGTTGCAATCAGTCGCGCGATCCCAAACCTCTGTGCCGAAATTATAGAAGTGCATTGGATTCCAGGTTTGGGGTCCGGCCGTCCGGCGCACAAACCACACTGCTCCGAGCCCGACTAGTCCAACCATTTAATACAAAGGAAAAATAAACTCTCTCTCTCCCAGGAGTCGGAGGACAGAAACAGGAGGCGACGTGGGGGCGGGACGCGACGCGACTCCACACTCTTCCGCACGAATCACCGCTCTCCTCTAGGTAACACCGACAGCAGCACCGAAATTTTCCGCTGCTTGTTGTTGGAGATTACTGTTGCTTCACGTCGGATTTCCCGGCCAGGTTCGATGCGTTGCTGCTGCGGGAGCAGCGGCTGAGCTTGGGGCTTGCTAGGGTTTGCTCCGGCTCGATCTTCGGCGGGGGTCGGGGGAGCACTTCGTCTGCTTGGGCAGGTTGCAGCTTACGACTGTGTGATTCGTTGAGCTTGGGCGGTTTTGGGTTGCGCACAGCTATGAGCCCCGCCCCCAGATATTAGGCTCGATTTGGGTGGAGTTCTTAGCTTGGTGCCGCCGCGTACCTGCTGTTCATCGGTTTTACCGATGGAATTTCGTGTTTCGATCTGCAGCGGCCACTTTGCCGCATCATTAGATGTGATTTTTTGGGGGCGGGGTCGTGGAACCTAATTGTCTAGTTACTTTTTTTTTTAGAAAAGGAGGATGACCCCCGGCCAATTGTCTAGTTACTGGTTAGGGTTTTATCCCTAGTCGCCACAAGGTCATTTTTTTCCTAGCATTGTCTTTCTGTTGCCTTTTTTAGTGGTAGCACTCTTCGCAGTGGGATGGAGACAACCAAATCTTACATTATGTTTTTTTTTTACGAGGGGAGACACTTCTGCTGTTCATTTTACATGTTTCCTGCTTTCTTTTGGATGAAAGCCACAAGCTTCACATCATTACATGTTTCACTCAGTTGTTTAATTCTCTTTCAGCTTCTTACCTATTTAACTTAATGCACTTGGCCAAACTATTTTTCTGCAGCTGGAATAAGGGTCACCTGGATGACCGGGGCAGACCTGGCACCAGTAATGGAGTTGAAGGCTGTGGCAAATGGAGGAACATCCACTGAAGTTGTTGCTTCTGATAAGAAGGATAATACCAAGATGGAAGAGGCTGGCGAGAGCAAGGATGTTGCAGCAGCGAATACCAATGCCAACCAACATAATAAAGCCTCAGAAAACGGCGCTAAGGGCTCATCCGATGATGATGCCAAGATGGAGGAGGCTGAAGATGCAAAGGAAGATGATGTGGGTGCTGTGAAGCAGGCAGGTACAGAGGGTGTCAAATCGGGTGACAATGCGGATGCCAAGGAAGGTAATGGTGCCAATGCAGCAGAACATGAGGATTCCAAAACGGCTGCTATTGAGGATGTAGTTGCAAAGGAAGATGACAACACCAAGTCAGCAAAACACAAGGACTCCAAAATGGTTATTGTAGAGGATGCAGATGCAAAGGAAGATGACAAAGCCGCCAAGGCAGCAGAACACGAGGATTCCAAAACGGTTGGTATCGAGGATGTAGTTGCAATGGAAGATGACAACACCAAGTCAGTAGAATACAAGGACTCCAAAATGGTTATTGTAGAGGATGCAAATGCAAATGAAGATGACAAAGCCAAGGCAGCAGAACACGAGGATTCCAAAGCGGCTGGTATTGAATATACAGTTGCAAAGGAAGATGCCGTGTCAGCAGAACACAAGGACTCCAAAATGGTTATTGTAGAGGATGCAGATGCAAAGGAAGATGACAAAGCCAAGGCAGCAGAACACGATGATCACAGAACAGGTGGTGTGGCAGCAGAACACAAGGATCACAGAACAGGTGGTGTGGAGGATGCAGATGCAAATGAAGACATTGGCGCCAAGGCTGAAGAGTTCAAGGATGGCAACATGAATACTGTAGACAATGCAGATGCAAAGGAAGATGAATATGCCAATGCATCAGAACATGAAGATGCCAAAATGGTTGATGTGGATGATGCAGATGCAAAGGAAGATTATGGCACCAAGGTAGCAGAACATGAGGATGTCAAAATGGGTGCCGTGGAGGATACTGATGCAAAGGAAGATAACAACACCAAGGAAGCAGAACATCAGGATATCATAATGGGTGCGGTAAAGCATGCAGATCTAAAAGAAGATAACAGTTCTAATGTAGCAGAACGCGTGGATGTCAAAATGGCGGAGGCTGAGACCAATCCAGGAGATGCAGAGCTCGAAGACAAAGGGCACAAGGAAGAAATGGATGTGAACACAGAGGTCAAGAAGGGACCGAGAGATGCAGAAAAATGTGGTTCTGAGATGCATGATGAATTGAATGGGCAAGGAAAGAATGGAGCGGCTCGGCAGCAAGAAAATACAGCTGAAGAAATGAGTGATGATGATAGTCAAGGGGAAGAGGAAGTAGAAGAAAAGGGCTCTTCAGATAAGAAAGAGGAAGGAGGG